>NC_056725.1:1357715997-1357840061 GCF_019279795.1 Protopterus annectens
ACCTCTTCCACCTTGGGATTTATCCTTTGTACTGTCTCGGATAATTCTTCCTCCATTTGAGCCAGCTTCATCCTGTGACCTGAAGTATAACTTCAGCCAGAAAAGTTTTTGAATTGCAGGCCTCGACAATAAAACAACCATACCTGATTTTTCATAAGGATAGGGTATCTAATAACAATACGGATCAGCTATGCTAGGATATGCTTCTACACCCCCTCTTCCTTTTCCCCATTCGGCCAATATCCCCCATCCCCCAGAATTGCTGGCAAATTTTATCATTGCATCCCAATATGAAGAGCAATCAATCACTTCATATTCCTGGATGAAGCAAACTTCGTTAAAATTCCAAACCAACCCTCTCAGCCATTGCTTACATTCTCAGGGATCAGGAAGATCTTGTTCATTCCATTATTTCAAACCTTCCTCTATTAGGAGTAATTGAAGAAATGCCACCACAGTTATGGGGATACAGATTTTAATCAAGATTATTTCTAGTCCTGAGGAAAGAAGCAGAACTGAGGTCAGTTTTAGGCCTACCCAGACTCAACCCCTTTTGAGGGTTTCTCACTTCAAAATGCCTATCCATCAAATTCTTCTGTCTCTTCTGCACCTAAGTGCTTTTATGGTTACTCTGGTTTTAAAAGATTCTTACTTACCCATTCCTATCTACAAGACACACAGAAAATATTTAAGATTCTCTACCTTGGGCTCACAATGTCTGTTTATTTCCTTTCCTTTTGGGCTTTCTATGGCACCAAGGGTAGTCATAAAGTGCCTGGCCCCAAGACTAGCCTTTTGCAGGCTCAAAGCAATTTGCATTTATCCTTACCTGGATGATTATCATATTCAAGCTACTTAAGTTTTGGAACTCTCCATGAATCATCTTCAGAATTTAGGATTCACTCTTGATCTAAAAAAAAAAAACAACTACTCTAATTCCCTCATCCAGACTGGTTTTCATTAGCTACCTAATACATATCAAATTGCAAATAGCCTTTCTCCCTCCAGACAAAACAATAGCAAACAAAATGAACTTTCCAAATCTAACAAAACAGAAGTCTGCATCAGACAGAGAATTTTTTAAAGCTCTGGGGTTCATGGCTTCAACCATTCTTATGGTTCCCCATTCCACACTTCATATGAGGAAACTCCAGTGGTATCTTAGGCCAGTGAGGTCCCAACAACAGAATTCTATCAATCAACAAATTCAAATAATTGCATATGGTGGGCCAAACAGGAAGTTTCCAATCTGGGGTCTCCTTTGTATAGCCACTGCCATTAGAGAGCATTGCAACAGATGCCTCAGACTTTCCATGGGATGACTACTCCCAGGAAGCTAAAGTTCAGGGCATATAGAGTCCCTCATAGAAGAAATGTCATATTGATATCAAAGAGGTGATGGCCCTGAACAGTGGTTTCAAAGATGTGCACAAGTCGGGGATCTCAGGTACTCATCAAGTAGAGATGGGGACGATACCACAGTGATATGGTACACAAACAAACAAGATGGGACAATATCTTACCCCCTTTGCAAACTAGCCATGATTGATTGGAAAGTGGACATTCAACACAACCTCTTTCTACAAGCAGTCTATACCCCCCTCACATCTGAACATGTTAGCAGATTCTCTAAGCAGGACCAGGACAGACCCTCACAAATAGATGCTGAAAAGAGAGGTCTTCTTCCAGCTTATCCAACAATTCAGAGTTCCTCAGATGACCTTGTTTTCATCAATACAAAATGGTTAGCTAAGTATATTTATTTCTGAACTCCTTTTAAACAAACAACCACTGCAGAGGCCTTCTCAGTAACCTGGAATGGGAAGTTTTTGTATGCCTTTCTCTGATTCCAGAAGTACTTCAGAAGCTAAGAAGGGACAATCCAAGGATACTGCTGCTGACCCCATTTTGGTCAAGACTACATTGGTTGTCTTATCTCAAGGAGTTGTTACCAGACTCTTCCTCTTTTGATGGATCTATTTATTTGGGACAAGGGGTCACTGATACATCCCAGGCCACAGATCCTGAAGCTCACATTATGGATGATAGAATTTTAATTTCTTTGAGAAACCAGTAATTTTGAGATGTACTGCAAAGTTTTAGAGGGGATAAAAAGCCCAAAACCAGAAAATTGCATATTTCCAAGTGGAAACAATTTTGTTTATTGTGTTAAAACAAAGAACAGGATCCCAGTACAGCAAGGTTGTCCCTGGTCCTTCAATATCTCTGTCAGTTACTTAAGTATGACTTATCATACACTTTTATGATCCAAATTTCAACTATTTCTGCTTATGTACTACTGGATCCTCCTTTATTCAATGCTAGTTAGCTCAAATTCTTTCTCAAGAGAGCTTTCCACATTATACCTTCAAGAAAAAGAGTGGCCTCTCCTTTTGACCTGAAGTGTAAATTAGAAAATATAACACTCCCTCCTTTTGAGATAGCTGCTAATTCTTCTTTGAAGTTTCTGACCTAGAAACTACCTTAGTAATAGCCTTATCCACAGTTGAAAGAGTTATGGGGTTACAGACCCTTTGTGAATTCTTCCTTCTTTCTTGGTTTTTCATAAGATAGAGTGAGTCTTAGAACCAATCTTTCTTTCACATCTATAGTGTTTTCTGAATTTTCTCTTAATCAGTCTGTGTAGCTACTTGCTTTATTTCCTAACCCTCAAAACAACAGAGAAAGGATTCTTCATTCTTTAGATGTTCATAGACAACCCAGATTTTACTTAGACAATGCAAAAGACCTGATAAAATCTGACCAATTGTTTATGTGTTTTGCAAGAAAGAAATGGGCTTTCCAGTGTCTAAACAAACTATTTGCAAATGGATCTACAATGCAATTTTCTTCTGTTACACAAATCATGGCAAACAGCTAGAAGAAAGAATTAAAGCCCATTCTACCAGAGCAATAGCGACTTCGGGTGTTTTCTTTCCTGCCAGGAGTAGACTCTAAAACCATTCTTGCACCTCAGTCCACACCTTCACTAAACAATACAAACTGGTTATTCCGTTTAGAGCAAGAACTGGATATGCTTTTGGCCCTTTATGGCATGCTGAATTCGGGGAGAGTACCCTCCACTGCCACCCCATCTGATTAAGCTGTGGAAGTTATGATTCTGACACCTGACTATTAACTAGACTCACACAATTCCTAGCCTCCTATGATCATGATCTTGTGTTGTCTCACTAATTTTTAGTGAGCTTAACCTTCCTTAGGATTTTTTCTCATGTAAATATCTATATACTGTGGAATGATCAAACACCTTCATATAGTACCACAACCTAGGTGATAAAGAAACACCATAAATCCATCCTTTTATGCAGATCTTCTATACTCTGTCTATTGATCTCTAGTGTTTTCTTTCTTAGGTTTTTGTGTGACCTTAGTATCTATTAATATAAAGTACTAGCTGTATCTAGTTTAGTCTTAGATTTCATTTTCTTTCCCTAATAGAATACATAATATAAAATCCTAGGTTTGCAATATGTTATAAAGATTTGTAATACACCATTTCTAATGCAAATGTATTAGTCTTGCTCATCTATTCTTAGATAAAATTTTTCTTTCCCTACTGAAATATAAAATATATAATCTTAGGTTTGTAGTATATTTTTAAAACTTCTTATGTACCAAATTCTACTGTTAATGTCTTTGTCTTGACCCTTTATGTTGTTGTAATTTGTGGAGCTTTTCTCCCCGGGCCTCCACTGAAAATGGACATATATCTAGCTGGACTAGCCCGGTCAACAAATGTAAAATAAAAAATAAAAAATAAAATTATCTGAGATGTTACGAACACTGCAGCAGTGATCTAATGAAGAACATAATATAACTGCATAGCTATCTTACATTAATAGTGGATGTTCATTTAGATCACTGTTGCAGTTCATATACCCTCCTTATTGTATACACTCATGAAAGCACCCCATGATAGTTTTTTATTGTCATCAGAAGCAAACATTAATCAAAATTGATGTGCAAAAGCCAGCTATTGACTGTAATTTTCCTTATGAGTTGCATGATGTTATCACAAAAATAATAAGTAAAAGAATGTTACAAAACATTGCAAATTTATTAAGTGAAAATAATCTAATTTACTGGTTATGTCCCTATATTAGGAAGAAGGATCGCATACTGAGAAAGGCATTTTACCACGATTACTAAGAAGACCTGAAGATTTTCCTGAAAACACAGAAAACAAAGTTGTACTGTATAAAGACACAGTCCTACGACAACTAGAGGTATGAAAAAGATATAGAATTTTTCTACTTTTAGGAAATGAGATGTAAGTGCCATAAGGATTTTCTTCACACTGCAGCAAAATATACTATGTAATTTATATTAAGTGCGTAAACTATTAGATTTTTAATAGCTATTTTAACTTGGAGTGTTAACACTAATAAATATATTTCAGAAGCGATAGTATTAATTTGAGAGCACTGAGGTTGCTTGACAGCTTATGTGAAGACTCATTTGACAGAAATTGATTGAGTGCTGTTTAGTCATACATTATTCAGTTACCTCTAGGAATGCTTGGGGTTATCAAAGGATAATAGTGAATAGTCAGACAACCTGTGTAGGAAATTGTATAGGACTGAGAGGTGTACTGTCTGGTTCTCTGAAAGAATAACTAATATCTGGAATAGTCTATCAAATTATAGTAAAATGAACACTAGCGGACTTATTTTTAACAACAACTTTGCACTTACTATGGGGATGACTAGAAGGACATTACTGCCTACACTTGAAATATTTGTATGTATGCCAAGGTTCTACTTATACTTTGAATGTAGGAAGCTGGAGACAAGGAAGCATCCTCATAGTCCCAAGGTTCATCTATCATGGAGTTAGTGAATATACAGTTGTGAGGTGTGTAGAGCAAAGTCCTTCACATGGATTTACAGGGGGCTGCCCTCTTTCAAAATATGATTTATTTTGATGTGCATTCCATGATCACTGTTGCAGTATTACTAAGAATTCCAATATCCTGCCAAGGACAGCTGTACATCCTGCTAAGATAACAAGCCCTAGGCATCTTCCTCTTGTTTCTTATGTCTGATGTATGACCTAAGCATGCCAAGGCTACAAAGCACATAAGGAACATACAGGCATGACACATCAGAACATTCTTGCCACCATCTCAAACACCAAACCTGCAATGTGAAGTTGTTCTGTCTCGCCGTTCATTCTTACAGATGGGTTCGGATCTAATAATCGGCTCCGAGTCAGCCTACTACAAAGCTCTCGGTCTTCAGACAGCTCGAGACCAAGTACATATCCCATGATAAACCTTGAGTTACCTCAGATCTAGTTTGCTGCTGCAATAGACCAAAGGTTTCCTAGTAGAGCTCAGGCCAGTATAGCTTTTTTTTCTAATAACATGCTAAATTTGATATTTCTGATAATAGTTGTGATAGTTTTCATAGTTTTTCAGTTTTTCATAGTTATAGCTTTGTTAGCTTATTAGCAGATATTTCTTTTCCTTTTGGCCTTTGTTTTTTTATAGGCCTTTAATATTCCCTTCCCTTCTTGGTGTGCCTTTATAATATTAGCATAGTTATATAGCTTTGTAGTTTAAAATACGATTCTTTAAACTTTAGACAGTGTGTGTGTGAGTTCATTTGAATGGTTATAGTTACTTCAAAGTTTTTTCTTATACAGCCCATTTGTTGTTTAGGGCTTATTACTGCAGCTTAACTTTATTAAAATTGTGTGCGTGTGTGTGTGTGTGTGTGTGTGTGTGTGTGTGTGTGTGTGTGTGTGTGTGTGTGTGTGTGTGTGTGTGTGTGTGTGTGTGTGTGTGTGTGTGTGTGTGTGTGTGTGTGTGTGCATTCTCTTTAAAACTACAGTCTGTTACTGTACAGTAGATTTTTTTGATACTGTAGACCTTAATATGGCTGGCCAGGAGAAAGACAAGCATCCTAAGTCTGGTTTTAAAAGGTGTCCAAAATGTGGACAAAAGATGTCTGTGACAGATAGTCACATTAATTGTGTTTATTGTCTTGGAGCCTTGCATTTGCAAGAAAGCTGCTCCATTTGCCACTATTTTTCCTCCAGAGTTCTACACGAGAGAAAAAGAAAACTCATAGACAGAGGACTTCTAAAATCTTCATTTCAGGAAGTTTTGAATGACCAGGATAAATCTAGCCAGTCTTCAAAGTCTTCTAAGGCTTCTTCAGATGTGATAAAATCTAAAAAAACTGTCGACATCGACTCCACAGTCCTCAGAGCTGAGCTTCCAGTCTTTCTGGTGCAGGTCCCCAGTCTTGGCACCGGTATCCGAAGTATTAAAGTCTCCCAATCACCAGTGCCTCCATCCATACATTCATCTTAGTCCTTGATCAGCCTATCCAATTTGGATGAGGATCATGTGGTGCAGAAGTTGCTACAGGCACCGGCGTTTGCTAACTTTTTATTGGCTCTAACCCAAGTGGTTTTGGAGCCAAAAACTGTATTACCATCAACTTCTTTTCCTCCTCCAAGCCATATCAGTCCTTCAGAGCCAGAGGAGTTGGACCTGATGATTGTTGAGCCTTTGGAGTTGATGCCTGCTCCAGTGCCATTGGTTCCATTTACTCAGACTTCCTTGGTGCCAATCGAAGAGTCTAGGAGCTGGCACTCTCCGGTCGGGTCCGGGGAGGATAGTCAGACTGACCTGTCGGTTCTGACTTTGCCTCTCGGGGCCTTGGTTTGGATGAGTTCAGCTCCTACCTCTGGTTCAGAGCTTGGTCTTCTGGTACCAAGGGGATCAGTGGTTTCTTCAGATCCAGCAGTCCCTTCTCATCGGAGCAGAGGTGCTTTTGAAGCCATGAGGAGAGTGATGTCCCCCAAGACATCTACAACTTCAGGTCCAACTACCTCCTCCCCAAAAGCACCTGTGTCCACTTCTGCCTTACAGATCCTTTTGAAGCGTAGAGACCCTTAACCTCAGGAAGCCCCACTGGATGGCCCCTGCTCTTCCGAGACCTCACCAGAAGTTCCCACTGATGAGGTTCCCAGGAAGAGAATTTGCAAGAGGAAGCACCTAGACTCCCCACAGGAGTCTCTCATGTCTGATACCAACTTAGATGAATCAGAAGGGTCCCCACGGTCCCCCTCTGAAGATATCTCATTTGCTGAGATATGAGAAATCCTTAGGCAGAGGGGTGGCTGGAAGTCCACCAACCCTACTGAAGATGAGTCGGTTCTCCTGAAGGCTTTCGGGTCTCAACCCTCCACCTATTGGGTGTCTCTGCCCTTCGATGAGCTCATGGAGTGGGTCTCATGAAGGCCATGGGAGTCTCCGGACACCATGGAGCCTGTCCCTAGGAGGCCCAATAAATTTATCTCTGCCCCTCAGGATAAGTCTTTCCTCACTAAGGGTGTGCCAGTTGATGACATGGTGGTGACGGCAGCCACCAAAAAGGAGATGTCAGAAATTTCTTCCTCTATCCATCCTCCTAACAGAGACTCTGGGATCATGGATAGATATGGGAAGCGCATGTATAGTTCAGTGACTTTTGCCATACATTCACTGAACTATCTCACACATTTTACGAGACTGCAAAGAGACCTCCTAAAAGAGCTTGGAGGTACACTTCAGGGTACAGTAGCTGTATGAGCGTCAGACAAAGTCAACTCCCAGCTTGCTACCCTCAATTCCATAGTGAACTCATCCATGTGTCTTATTTCATATGCAGCTGATGGAACAAGTAGGGCAGCGGGTACAGGAATTGCTCTCAGGAGACACTACTGGATGCCCTCATGTTCCTTTGTGGAGCCCTTTAAGTCATCCTTTGTCAACACCCCTTTTGATGGCTTGTCCCTTTTCAGGTCCAAAGTTAAGGAAACTTTGACCAGGTGTGAGCAGGAAGGAAAGACTCTGTCTGCCATCGGAGTCTGTTTTTCCACCCCTACTAGACCCTATCCCAAGAGTCAAAAGGGAGGAAAGATGTGGTTCTGAAAAGCCCAAGGTGACTTTCTGGACACACGTGGTGAACCCTACTCCAGGGGCAGAGGAGGGGGCAATAATGAAAGACACCGCCCTCATGGCAGAGAGGGTCTGCAAAACTAGGGTGACAGAGGCCAGTTCTTTTGGGAAGCCCTACGAGCGCTCCTGAAAGGAGGCCCGACTGTCCTACTCTGGAGGCAGTCAGGGGTCGCTTATCTTTGTATCCAGATGCCTGGCTCAAAATAACAAATGACAACTGGGTACAAAGTATAGTTTCCAGAGGATATTTCATTCCCTTCGCCACTCCCCCTCCATTGACTACAAAAATCCCAAACATTCCACACCGTTACAGGGAACAAGCAACAGTAGAGGTCCAAACGTTGCTAAAAGAGTCATCCAACCAGTCCCAGCAGACCAGACAGGGTCCGAAACTTACTTTTTATTTCCAAAAAAGACAGGGGATTGGAGACCTATTTTGGACCTCAGCAGACTAAACAAATCTGTCAAGAAAGAGAAGTTCCAGATGCTCACGCTTCAGTCGATATTTCCCTTCTTAGGGAAAGACAATTGGATGTGCTTGATAGATCTACAGGCTGCATACTACCATATAAAAATGGCCAGACCATCCAGGGATCATCTGCGCTTCTGGCTTTGAGCCAATCATTACCAGTTTTGAGCCCTTCCCTTTGGTCTCACTACAGCCCCCAGAGTGTCCACCATATGTATGGCAGTGGTCACAGCTCACCTGAGGCATTTAGGATTCCAGGTGTTTCCGTACTTAGATGATTGGCTCCTCACTGCCACCACCAGGCATCAGCTAATACAAGCCAGGAACACCACTCTTACTCTTTGCAATCATCTGGACATTACCATAAATTCAGAAAAATCTACCTTGTCGCCATCGCAACATATCATTTTTATCAGAGCAGAATTGGACACCACCACCACCACTTTAAAACTTCCATCAGAAAGAGCTTTACTACTTCATCAGCAAGTCGAGAACATCATATCCAGAGACAAGGCTCCAGAATCAGAAGTGCTAAAGTTGTTAGGCTGCAATAATAGCGATACCATTGGGTATCATACTCATGCAGATTCTACAGTGGATGCCATTTACTCAATGGACCTAACAAGAGCTTCCAGTGTCTCATCTCATCTCATAATTGTGGCAAACACATGCAAAAAGGATCTTTGGTGGTGGTTGACCTCTCTTTAAGTAACGATAGGTTGTCCTTTTATCCTAACCTCACCAGTGGCCACAAGTGACCATGGACACTTCCCTGATAGGATGGGGGGGCATTTTCAGGGAAGAACAGCCCAAGGCACATGGCCCGAACAAGAGTCACATCTGCATATCAATGTCCTGGAGATGGGAGCAGTACTCTTGGTGTTGCAGTACTTTCAGGACTCTCTCCCTCTGGGGACAATTGCGATTCAGACGGACAACATGTCAGTGGTCTGGTACATAAACAAACAAGGAAGAACCAGGTCCTATCCCCTTTGTCACGAGGCCCTAAGAGTATGGCAGTGGGCTACATCCACCCAGCGCTTTCTGATACCAATGCACATCACGGGGATTTCTAACTTGATTGCAGATCAATTGAGCAGGGCAATTTTCTTGCCTCACGAGTGGTCCCTTAAAAAAGAGATAGCGGAGAGAATACTCCGCATTGGGGCCAGCCTTGCTGTGATCTTTTTGCTTCCCACATGAACACAAAATGCAGAAGCTACTTTGCCCTGATTCCCCCTCTAGGAGATTCCCCAAGGGATGCACTCATACACAATTGGCCCCTGGGTCTCCTCTATGCATTCCCACCAATTCCCTTGATACCTAAAGTATTACAGAAAGCAAAAGCCCTGAGAAGGACCATCATTCTAATAGCCCCTCATTGGCCTCATCAGATTTGGTTCCCCTTCCTTTGACTTCATCTGTTGGGAGAGCCTTGGATTCTGGATCCAGTTCCAGGCCTTCTGACATATTCGTCGGGGGCTCTTCATCCCTCTCTTCAGTCCCTAAAATTGACAGCTTGGCTGCTCCAATTCCCAACATAGCCAGGTTCCATAACCTTTCAAATGAAACACAGCATATTTTAATATCTTCTCATAAATCCTCTACTAGGAAGTTATACCTTAGCAAATGGAGGAGATTTTCTATATGGGCTTCTCAAAATAACATTGATCCCTACCAAGCCCCCATTTCCTCTGTATTAGAATTTTTGACTATGTTTTTCAATAAAGGAGCTGTGGCAGCTATAGGTTGGGTACAGCTTGCCGCCATCTCTAATTTTCACCTTGGCTTTGAAGGATTGAACATAATGTCACACAAGCTATCCAAAGCCTTTCTCAAAGGGACCTTCCACCTCAGACCACCTGTGAAATCCCCTTATACCCCATGGAACCTAAATTTTATGCTTTCACACATTATTCTCCCACCTTCTGTGCCAGCTTCCTCATGTGATTTGAAATTTTTGTCTTAGAAGACTACCTTTTTAGTAGCCATCACATCTGCCCATAGAGTATCAGAGCTACGTGCCTTGTCCATAAAGCCTCTGTATTTGATTTTTCATGCTGACAGTGTCCCTGCAGACAAATCCTTCATTTTTACCTAAAGTTTGTGCTGAAGCTAACCTTAACCAAATCATAGATTTACCAGTATTGTTCCCCAAACACACCAACAACTTAGAGTATATGCTGCACAAGCTTGTTGTTCATAGACAGCTCAGATTTTACCTGGATAGAACAAAAGAGTTCAGAAAATCAGAACAACTTTTTGTTTCCTTTTCAGATTCTAGGAAAGGTATGCCAGTGGCAAAAACAACATTATCTAAATGATTATCTGATTGCATCACCTTCACTTATTCAGCTGCCAATTTACCTTTACAACAAAAAATTAAGGCTCATTCCTCCAGAGCAGTGTCCACATCTTCTGCTTTTTCTGCTGGGCTTCCTTTAGACAATATTTGTGCAGCAGCCACTGGGTCAAGACCTCATACCTTTATCACTCATTGCAAAGTTGATAAGGCCTCCAGGGACAGGGCCTCCTTTGGTTATACTGTCCTGAAAAACATACTCCCGTGAGCCACCCGAGAAAGATGGTGCTTGAGACACTACCCATCTGTAAGAATGAACGGTGAAATATTACAACTTCACATAAAGAAGTTATGTACTCACCATAACATTCCATGTGAGTTGTTCATCTCGCCTTCATTCTTACTTCCCACCCTCCTACCCCCTCCAGGGTTTATCAATGACCGAGATACTAGTTTTATCCTGGTGGCTCAGTCTTTCTATGGGATTTCTTTCCTAAAGAGTGATAGAATGGCACATGGTATTGTTAGATGCAGCAAATAAGATCTGAGGTAACTCAAGGTGCATCATGGGATAGAGACTTGGCCTAGAGCTGTCTGAAGACCTTGGGCTTTGTAGTAGGCTGACTCGGAGCCAAGGATCAGCTCCAAACCCATCTGTAAAAATGAAGGCGAGATGAACAACTCACATGGAACATTATGGTGAGTACATAACTTCTTTTTTCTTTGTCTGAGTGTCAGACATATGACTGTTGCCAGTTCCACCTGCCTTGGGCAGATAGGTATTTCCATTGAGAATGTTCCTTTTTCTGATATTTTTTTGACAAAATATTAAACTTTTCCATATCAATTAAAAAGGGAAAATGTGATTATAAGAGGCAAATACCTTAAAGAGACAGCCACACTAAAAGTCTTTTTTGGTTAGGAGCCAATCAAGTCTATAAAAATTGCCATTGCAAAGGGTTGAGAGGGTGGCCTAATGGTTAAGGTGTTTGCCTTACAAACACAAGGTGCAGGGTTTGGGTCTCACAATGGATAATTGGCTAGGCTTAAAATGGCTTTCAAGGGCAGTTAACTTAGTACTAATCTATGACCCTTTGTCCCATTTGCCAGTCTTTTATACCTAAGACTGTTAGGAGTAATTTATCCTTCTCGAGATATACTTAGGAAAACAAAGGCTCAAGGAGCTCGCATTTGAGAAATGGAGACCAACCACTCTTATTCAGCCAGTCACATCATAGGTTTATAGGTGTTTACTAGGCTAACAACCACAAGGGCCTTTTTAAGCCTAGCCATGCATCCCAAATCTCTGACGAGTTCTGTTACTCTTAATAAGTGTAAGCATGGGCCTGGGAGATGAACCATTTACAGGTTACATGTTTGCATCAGACACATAGGTACCAAACCAGGGATGAATTTCTGGTTTCCCATTCAATTGTCCAAGTTGCACTTGAATTGGATTAGGGAGGAAATCTGCTTCACATGGATGGGGAGCCTGTTCTATAGACGGGGTAGTCTCTGAGATGCATACTTATCTCTCCAGGAGGTACTATTTATATCACAGGCAAGGTTTAAGTCTTTAGAGTGGGTAATTCTGGTACTGTTTGTTTTGTGGATATGCAGGAGGTCCATCAGAGTGGGGTCTGACAATGTCCTATATTCCAGGCATAGATCTCCCCTCAAAAGCTTGCAGGGGACAGAATACAAGGATAGGGCTTTAAGGCAGTCTGCATAGGACATATTGCTTATGCCCTGTATTCTTTTAGTGAGGAACCTCTGTGGACATTCCAGCTGTTGGATATGCCTGGTTAGGTACATATCAAAGGGGGCATTGTACTCAATGATAGGTCTTATATATGCTGAATACAGTGGAATAATGACTTCCTTGGACATAGATGCCATACCTTTGTTTATAAGTTGTGCAACATATAATGATTTCCTCACCACTGTAGACATGTGATGATCAAAGGCAAGATTGCTATCTATGTGTTAACCTAAGTCCCTGACTACTGGGTCAACTCTAAGGGGTGTGTTGTCAATATGATAGTTACCAGGGATGGATGACTTCCCAAAGGATACTATTATGCATTTCTTGACATTTAATTTTAGTCCATGACTCTGACAGCGGTTGTTTGTCTGTGTCAGCCCCTCCTGGAGGACATTTGTGTCAGTGTGAGATTCAGTGACAGCTCCTAATTTGCAGTCATCTACAGATTTAGTCAGCCAGAGACCACTGACATTGGCCTTGACTTCTGAGAAATAAATGCCAAAAAAGAGCGGTCCAATGACTGATCCCTGAGGGACTCCACTTGTGACTGGCCTCTTTGTAGAGGTGGACTCTCCAATTCTAACTTCCTGGGTCCTGTCTTTGAACCAATTGGCTATCCACCGGGTAACATGCATCTTTGTACCTAACCTCTTAAGTTTGTCAACAATGCCCGGGTGGGGTATTGTGTCAAATGCCTTGGCCAGGTCAAGGTAGGCATTGCGAACACTTTTGCCCTCATCCATTACTTTGGTGAGCTTCTCAAAGAAGTCCACCAGGTTGAGTAGGCATGATCTGCCCTTTATGAAACCAAACTGGGTTTGGTCCAGTGTCTGGAGGTTTACTATATCTCTGTTGATCATCTCTATGATACTTCTTTCCATGGCTTTACATATAAGACTAGTGAAACGTATGGGTCTGTAGTTTCCAGGGTCTGTAGATGGCCCACCTTTGTGTAGAGGGATAACTGTTGCCTTTCTCCATTCATGAGGTATGAAGCCTATTTGGAGGCTACAGTTAAATAGTAATTCCAGAGGCCCTGATAGGTCATGTTTCATGCTATTTAGAAGGCATCCTGTGATACCGTCTGGGCCCATTGATGCAGTGTTCTTGGTCTTAGAGAGAGCATTAAGGACCTGTTCCCTAGTGATAGTAAGGGGAGATATATTTGATGATATTTCTTGAGGGAAGGTTGAGGGAGAGAGAGGAGTAAAGTTGGAGCTGAATTTATCAGCTAGGAGGTTTGCTGTATCTTCTGGCTCAGTATAGGTGGCTCCATTTACAATGAGGTTTGCATACAATTGTGTATTTCCTTTGAGGTTGCGGACATAGGTAAGAATGCAATGTGGTTGTCCTTGGCCCGGGAGGTCAAACATACATCAAATTTGGCTTTGGTAGACTTTATTTGTCCTCTGAGTTGTTAGTTTAGTTTAATGAGAGTGTTTTTATCATCTGAAAAAGAAGCTGAAATAATCTGCATTGGATGCTTTGGCTGTCAGGTTGGACTTGGACATCTCCACTGTGTCTCAAAATGAGTCCTCAGACCATCCAAATGGCTTGGCTGCTCCCTTTGTTGGGAACCAGCTGGAGACCAGCATGGTATGGTCCCTTAGAACATTTTTATTGACTGATCAGATGGTTGCCTTGACTGTCAAGTGGGAATCAAGGCTGATTATTCCAGAGATATCTGACAGTATTCCTCAGATACTGGTTTGAGATGAAATACCATGTTCCCCCATAGAGGTATATTAGAGGCCTGAGCCTCCTTATTATGTCTAAACTCCTCTTCCAGATAAAAAAAGTAGAATATGAAGCATACGTCTCCTACCTCAGTTGTCAGAGACTCTCAGAAGGAGTAATATGAATTCCCCCAAGGACTGTACAAGGCTTTGGTATCTTTGAAGCCCTCACAGTTCTTTTCTTATGCTCCCCCTTTTTCTATTGTTTCCCCTCAAAAGAGGTGGAATAAGAGTCAGACTGTGATGGAGAGTCCCTAGCTTACTCTTCTCTACTACATACCCCTGGAAGGTATAATTCTGAGGAAGAGGAGACTATGTCTCCTGATTCCCCTCTAGATGAGCTTTACTTTGGGGCTGCAGTGCATAACATGATGTAGCATTTTATGGTAAGCAAGTCTCAGATATGCAGAAGCGGTACTATGTCTTGATGTCCATGGGGTCCCTAAACCTTCTGCTATTCCTCTTGTTCTGGATGCATTGAAAGACACTTTCATCATGGCTTTTATGAAACCTAACACATAATCTCTGGCCCTATGAAGCCTGATAGGTTCTATAAAGTGACAGTTTTGTATAAGAACCCACCATCTGACCTGTAGTCATTTTAATGGAGTCTGATAAACTCACTAAACTCTTACTCTCTTCAAATGACCTGCCTAATAATAAGGATAGTAGGGCTATTGACAGATATGGAAAGAAAGTATAAACCTCTTCCACTCTGTCTCTGTGTGCTCCAAATTGCTAGACACACATTACCAGATATTTGTTATCTCTCTTTTGGAGGATTTGCACAAGCTGTTGCCTAATATGCCTGAGTCTGATTCTGAGTCTTCTGCTCTTTCTTTGCTTAGTGCTGCTTCCCAAGTTGCAAAGTATTCCATTAACTGCAGTTATGATGCAGACAATGTTTTCTCCAGAGCAGCTACTACTTGTTCTGTTCTGAGGATGTTTGTCTGGCTTAGGCTTCAGGCTCTATCTGAGGAAGTTCAATCTAAGCTCTTGGCTGCTCCTCTGGATAGGGATTCTCTACTTGGTACAGCTGCTGCTGACATTTTTGAGACTCTTTAAGAGAAAGAGGTAAAATAATGAAGACATTTGAACAGATTTTTCTTTATCCTGTCCCTAGATTTCAAATGATCTACCCTGTCAAACTGGTGCCTTCTTTCATAAAGATTAAAAGGCCCTCCAAAAAGGTAAAAGATACTAAAACGAGAGATCTCAGGACAAATCTAAGCAGGCATTCAAGAGGTCTAACCTGCCCCTATTTCCTGACAAACCAGCCTGCTTGTAACTATCAGTCTTTGCCTCCCACCTCTCTCCTCACCTCAAACTACCCTTAACCTCTCTGCCCAGGAAACTTTCCCCTATCCCTCCCAGCATGGGAATCAGTCACCACAGACTACTGGGTTCCTTCTGTCATTCAAAATGGTTTCAGAATGTCATGATTTTCACTGCCTCTTCAGGCAAGTATTCCTCTTTTTCCTTCAAGTCAGCTCCATTTAATGCCTCCAATTTTAAAGGAGTTACTTTTCCAGTGCACCATAGAACTGGTCCCAACTTATCAGATGGATTGCAGTTTTTAATTCAATACTCTTCTTGGTTCCTAGAAAAGAGGGGAAATAGAGGCCCTTTCTAAACAACTTGTCACTTATTAGTTTGTTTCCGAGAGTCCCAAAATTCAAAATGCTCCCTCTGCAGTCTTTACTTCTTAAGATTTTGCGCCAAGCCATTTTTGGTGACTTTCAACATCAGAAATACATATTTGCATATTGTGATTCCTATGGATCATGAGAAGTTTTTAAGATACTCCGTTTGGAATGTCATTTTCAATTCTGTGCTTTGCCATTTGGGCTTTGTGTGGGACCAAGAGTTTTCACAAAGTGTCTAGCACTGGTTGTTGCTTTCTGTAGGCATCAAGGAATTCAAATCTTCCCTTATTTTGATTATTTTCTACTTCAGCCTCCTACACGAAACTCCTTCTAGATCGACTATACCCTGAATCTTCTCTCTCTGTCTGGAATTAATCTCATTCCCTCCCCGGATGTAGTGTTTCTCCTTTGCAAGCTCAAATGCCTATCAATGACAGCTTTTCATCCTCAAGATAAGCGTCTTTTCTAAATGATTATTTTAAGGATCTTCTCTTAAATGTGACATTAGCAAGAGAGATCAAGAGAGACCAGGGGTTTATTACAGCCACCATTCTTATGATTTCTTTTGTCAAACTCCACACGAAGAAGATTCAGTGGTATCTAAAATCAATCTGGATGTGGTATTGTCACCCCCCCCTGAACTTTTCAGTTCTTCTCTTGCCATTTATCAAAATGTAACTTCATTGATGGCTCACTTAGTTATCTCTCCAACCTTGGTGTGCACTTTTTAGTTTCTCTCCCTTGCCAAGACCTTTCCACAGATGTTTCAGACCTAGTGTGGAGAGCATGTACCCTGAATATAGAGTCTTCCATGCTACATACCAATCTCTTTCATTCCTCTGATAACTTCAAGATCTGAAGTAGTTGACTTAATTCATTCTGCACATATGGGTATAGGGATCAGATTCGGATCCGAGCCGGCAAAACTTTTCAAGCATCAGCTCCGAGCTCCACGCACCTCCCTTACCCATATTACATCACTTCCTCCTATCTAGCCCTAGATCTCGTTTGCCGCTCTATGAGTCAGCATCGTGGTCTCTGAGCTCCTAGCTAGTTGGTAAGGTTTTTGGTCCTTTGTTGCTAATTGCTGAGTGTGTATACCCTCCCCTTTTCCTCCCTTACATTGTGTTTGGTCATCGTGTTAGCTTAAAAAAATAAATAAATAATTAATTTAAGTGTGTAGTATTTATTACGTTACTGGTTCCCACCTAGGCTCAATCCTTGTTAAGTGTGTGTGTGTGTGGGCCCTAGGGATTTTCTGTCTTTGCTATGGCTGAACAGCCTAAAGTTCTCTTTAAAAAGTGTACAGAGTGTGGTCATAAGCTTTCTCCAGCCGATGGCCACACTCTGTGTGTTCTATGTTTAGAGGTCGCCCATCTTTCTGCCTCCTGTGACATTTGTTCGGGTTTTAACCTGAGGGCATTGAAGGATCGTCGGGCTAAGCTTGTGGCTAAAGGTCTGCTACCAGCTTCAGCCCTGGAGTCTGCCTCAGTTTCCTCCCCAGCTGGTGACTCTGTGCAGGCAGGGACTCAACCTCCTGCCAGGCCTGCTCCCTCGGAGTCATCTCAGAGAGGTAGGGACAAGAGAGAGAAGGAGAGGTGCGATAAAGAGAGGGACAGGCCCAGGAAAAGGTCTCCAGACAGGGAGTCCTTCTCCAGCCCCTCTTCTAAGGTACCCAGGTCTCATTCTCCTCAGCTCCACTCTCTCCGTGTCTCTCCATAGCCGACGGAGCCATAGGAGCCGAGGCACTGCCCTCTGATCCAACCCAGACCGAGTCGGTCGCTTCCTCCAGATCGACTTGGAGTGTATCCGAACTTGATATGGACAGGCTTATGAGGAGGTTCATCCAGAAACAGATTCAGATGGGGGTCTTACCAGGGCCCACTCCCATTGTTGAGGGTTCTTCTTCTACTATGTTCCACCCTATTGCTTCTTCCCCGATCCGACCCGATGCTTCGGGGTTCTTGGGTCTGAGACCTTTCAGAGCTGTGGGGTCGGCGCTGATGGTTTTCGTTTCCTCAATGTCGGCCGTCACCTTGAGTTCCTCGGATCTGATCTCAGATCCAGGGGACTGTCGGAGCCGTGGTCGGGGAGTCAGACATGAGGGTCGAGATCTCACTCTTTCAGATCCCACCCTCGGTGCCCGGACTACCCCACTGTCAGCTCTGGTCCCTGCTTTGGTGCCGGGCAGAGAAGATGTGTGCTCTCCATCAGCATTCAGGGCAGAGGAAAGGGTCCTCTCCCAGGTACTGAGACCTCAGCTCACATCCTCGGATCCTACCCAGACCCCTCTGATTTTGGATTCTGCTCCCATTGCCCTGTCTCAGGGACAGCCCGTGCCAAGGCAACCCCAGGTTGTTTCCCTCAGGGAACCCCCGGAGGCTTACGAATCCTCTCCAGAGAGTCACACTGGAGAGGAACCTCATAAGCGCAAGTGCAAGAGGAGGCACTTGGCCTCCCCTGAGTCCATTACCACTGATACGGACTTGGATAAAGGAGAGGGTTCCCCCAGATCACCTACCAAGGATGCCTCATTCGGAGACATTATGGAGATCCTCCACCAAAGAGGAGGTTGGTCAGCCCCCAAACCCTCTGAGGATGAGTTTGTATTCCTGGAAGCCTTTGGCGCGGGCCCATCTACTTCCTGGGTCTCCCCTCCAGCTGATCCTTTGGTGGACCTCATCACCACTAGGGCATGGAAGGATCCTGACACTGTAGAGCCTATACCCAAAAGGCCAGACAAAATTCTTTCCCCATCGTCAGACAGGCAGGCATGGTCCAAGGGAGCCTCGGTAGATGCTTTGGTGGTTGCAGCTGCCACAAAGAAGGAACTGGCACAGGAGATTTCCTCAGTCCATCCTCCAGACAAGGAGTCCAGGTCGATGGATCATTTTGGGAAGCGCATGTACTCATCAGCGACATTTTCTATCCATGCACTGAATTACTTGGCACATGCCAACCGACTGCAGCGAGACCTTATATCGGAGCTAAATGAGTCGCCCCTGGAGTCTCTGTTGCAGCAGGACAAGCAGTCCTTCACTGCGAAGATGACTACACTGAAATCAGTGACTAATACCTCTATGCGTCTCCTCTCTCATGCCATGGAGGGAGCCGCTAGAGCTGCTGGTACAGGCGTTGCCTTGAGGTGACATGCCTGGATCAGGCTGTGACAATTTGCGGACCCCTTTAAGGCATCTTTCACAATGTCCCATTCGATGGATCATCCCTCTTTAGGAAGACTGTACGTGACACACTAACCCAGAGTGAGAGGGATGGAAAGACTTTGTCAGCCGTCGGAATCCGCTTCTCTAACCCCCAGAGGTTCTATTCCAGGAACCAAAAGGGGCAAAAGAAGATGTGGCTCCGGAAATCACAGTCCTTTCGTGACACTAAGGAATATTCATCCTCCAGAGGCAGAGGGAGACAAGACTGATGCCATCCCAGAGGTAGAGGGGGTCCCAGAAACTTCAGGTCTAGGGAACCTTTTTCCAACAGACCTGCACAGCAGTCCTGAGGGGTTGCCCGGCTGCTCTACTCTGGAGGTAGTCGGGGGAAGATTTTCCTTACATCCAGCGGCATGGGAGTCCATTACTGCAGACCGCTGGGTGTTAAGCATCATATCCAGAGGATATTCTATCCCCTTCATTTCATGTCCCATAACTCCAGCATGCCTTCCAGATGTTCCACCCGCTCACAGGGAGGCTGCAGCTTTAGAGGTTTCGAAGCTGCTACAAAAATGAGCCATCGAGTCGGTCCTCCCAGATCAATCCAGATCAGGCATCTACTCCAGGTTCTTTTTAGTGCCAAAGAAGACAGGGGACCTCAGGCCCATTCTGGACCTGTCTATCCTCAACCTATCAGTAGAGAAACAAAAATTCAGGATGGCCACTCTACAGTCCATTCTACCGTTTCTGAGAGAATGCGACTGGATGTGCTTGTTAGACCTCCAGGACACTTACTATCACATCAAGGTCCACAGGAGCTCCAGGAGGTTTTTACGCTTCTGGCTAGGGGCCAGTCACTTTTAATTCAGAGCCCTACCCTTTGGTCTCACCACAGCCCCCAGGGTGTTCACCAAGGTTATGGCGGTTGTAGCAGCTCACCTGAGACTTCAGGGCATTCAGGTATTCCCCTACCTAGACGACTGGCTCTTCACTGCATCCACCAAATGTCTCTTGTGTCAGGCCCTACACTACTTCCTCAGTCTGGCTCACAAGTTAGGCATCACGATCAATATCAACAAGTCCCACCCGGCTCCGGGTCAGATCATAGACTTCATCAGGGCTTGGTTGGATTCAATTTTTCTCACCCCGGAAAGGATAGAAAATCTCAGACTCCATGTATCGGCGATCTTGGATCACTCGGTAGTCACAGCAGCTGATGTTCTCAGGGCCCTGGGTTCGATGGCAGCCGCAATCTCTATCTTTCCTCTTGCACACCTTCACATGAGAGTCCTTCAGTGGAATCTAGCAGTTCAATGGTCCTGGCTAGACCTTCCGATGAATTTCCACATCCGAATCAATCGGACATGCAGAACATCACTCCAGTCGTGGCTTCAATCAGCGGACATTTTCACGGGGCGCAGCTTTCTGGCCCCTCCGGCTCAAGCCACGGTGACCACAGACGCTTCCCAGCTAGGGTGGGGGGGGCCCTTCCTGGGAAGAATGGTCCAAGGCACGTGGTCCCCTCCAGAGGCCAAGCTACACATCAATGTCCTGGAGATGAGTGCAGTGTTTTTATCATTGAGAGCCTTCCACCCCGTCCTACCTCCGGGAACGGTAGCCACTCAATCAGACAACATGCCTGTAGTCTGGTATATAAACAAACCGGGAGGGACCTGATCCTACCCCCTTTGTCACGAGGCCATGAGTGTTTGGGAGTGGGCCATATCCACCAGCCGGTTTCTTATAGCAATGCATATCCTGGGATGCTCCAACATTCCAGCAGACAGTCTCAGCAGGGCAATCCTTCTGCCTTACGAGTGGTCTCTGAAACATTCAGTGGCGGAGAAGATCTTCCGTGTTTGAGGTCAACCTTGCTGCGATCTCTTCGTGTCTCCTTCCACCGCAAAGTGTAGCAACTTCTTTGCTCTGATCCCCCCTCCGGGGGATGTCTCCAGGGACACTCTGGTCCATGCTTGGCCTCCCGGGCTACTGTATGCTTATCCCCCGTTACCTCTTGTTCTGAAATTCCTTCAGAGAGCTTGCAGGCTGCAGTGCAAAGTTATTCTCATAGCTCCCTTCTGGCCACGTCAAGTGTGGTTTCCCTTCCTATGGTCTCACCTGTTGACTCCTCCATGGACTCTATCTCACCCGTTGGGCTTGCCCCTGCCCAACCTGGACAGTCTCAAGCTGACAGCGTGGCTGCTCCAGTTCCCATGATCATCAGGACTCCCGGACTTTCATCCCATGTTAAGAGTATTCTGGTAGCTTCTCTTAAAGCCTCCACTAGGAAACTCTACAAAGCAAGTGGAGACATTTTTGCGTTTGGGCCTCTCAGCGCAATCTGAACCCGTTTACAGCCCCCGTCCCGGTCATACTGGATTTTCTGGCCGATCTTTTTCGATCAGGCGCAAGTACTTCCACCATCAAGGTTCAGCTGGCTGCCATCTCTATTTTTCATGTGGGTGAAAATAAGGTTGTTCTGGCTTCTGCCAAATTATGTAAAGCTTTCCTGAAGGACACTTTTTATTGCGACCTTCAGTTAAAGAAACAGTGCCCTCCTGGGATCTGACTTTAGTCCTTCAGGCTTTGATCTCTCCTCCTTTCGAGCCAGCTGGATCAGTTCCGATGAAGTTTTTGTCATGGAAGACAGCCTTCTTGGTTGCCATCACTTCTGCCAAGAGAGTTTCAGAGTTGTAGGCCTTATCCTCCTTGCCCCCCTATTTGGTTTTCCACAAGGATAAGGTTTTGCTACGTACGAATCCTTCCTTTCTTCCCAAAGTGTCCTCAGCAGCCAATATTAATCAGTCTATAAATTTGCCAGTCTTCTTCCCAAATTTCCAAAATAGAGGTGAATGTAAGCTTCATTTATTGGATTCCATAGACAGCTTCGTTTTTACCTCCATGGGACTAAACCCTTCCGGAAGTCAATTGTTTGTCTCTTTTTCTAAACCATTTTTGGGCAAAGCAGTTTCGAAAGTGTCCTTAGCAAGGTGGATCACTCTTTGTATTGCACAGGTTTATAAGGACAAAGGCTTATCTCCTCCTGGTGTATTGAAGGCTCATTCCACTACAGCAATGGCCACTTCTGCAGCTTTCTGTTCAAGAGTTCCATTAGATGATATCTGTGCGGCAGCGACTTGGGCCAATTCGCACACATTCATCTCTCATTACAAATTGGATCTCATTTCTAGAGGGAGAGTATCCTTTGTCTCTGCGATGCACAGAAATATCCTTCCATAAGGGCCTCCCAGGAATACTAGTAGCTGGGGACTCTGTGTCATATGTGCAGAATGAATGAAGTCAACTACTTCAGATAAAGAAGTTATGTTCTTACCATAACGTTCCATCTGAGTAGTAGACTTTATTCTTCTGCACCTTCCCTCCCTCCATCCCCCTCACTGTTCAGGTTTTTCCTGTTTAGAATTGTGGTTATGTTGCCATTTAGTGTCAGCAAACTCGATCTGGGGCTAGATAGGAGGAAGTGATGTAATATGGGTGAGGGAGGAGCTTGGAGCTCGGAGCTGATGCTTGAAAAGTTTTGCCGGCTCGGATGCGAATTGGATCCGTATACCCATATGTGCAGAAGAATGAAGTCTACTACTCAGATGGAACGTTATGGTAAGAACATAACTTCTTTTTTGGTGAAGTGATAGAGGCAGTATGGCAGAAGGGGGGATAGCCTTCATTCTCCTTCTCATCTCCACAGAAAAATCAAACAGTTACAGATTACAGATTTTTATATATTCCAAAGCCACTTAGTCTCATGACCATTCTTACCTTATGAGAATCTTTCCTCAAGTAGAACCTCCTTTCTCCAGGAAGACCATACCAGTCAATCCTGTAGTAATTTTGTGAATACCCTTCTAGTCATCTAGGTTATGTTTAAAGGAAGATAGTGAGTTGCACTGCTTAATATACAGGGGAAGTTTATTTCAAAGTATTGGGAGGCATTGGGTTATAAACTTGTCTCTCCATCATGTTTTATTTACCTGTTGGTGAAAATTTAGGTCCCTGACCCTAGTATTGGTGACGATATTGGATTTATGGAAAAACAGCAGTATTACACACACAGCGATATTGTAACAGCAATTAATGACACAGTAGGCAAGGCATATATTTCTCCTCAAAAGTTTATAAGACACTGAGAAAGGATAGATATTCTAACCTGTCTTGGTAGCTCAGATACTTTAGACCTGTGATAATTTTGGTTAGGACTTTTTGGTGTCTTTCTAATTGTTTCATATGATTATTTAGATATATCCCAAAGGAGCACTGTACTCAATTTACTTGATCAATACTGAATATAAAGGAATGATTACTGCTTTAGATCTTGATGATATTCATTTGTCAATTAGCTGGGCTGAATAAAAGGATATCCTGACAACCATTGTTACATGATGGTCACATGAGAGGGAGCTATCAACCCAAGTACCTAAGTACATTAACAACATTTTTATTTTGTAGAGGTGTGTTGTCTAGACAGTATGATGAGAGACAAGGTTGTCTGCCAAAAGTGATAATGCTATAGTTTTAGTATTTAGTTTGAACCCATTTTAATGCACTACTAATTTACTAGAGTGTTTACTTTAGTGGGTTTGAGTGTCATACTGTAACTTCACAACATGCCCCTGTTTGCAATCGTCTGCAAATGTGTTACACAGAGGTCTGTATTCTCTGTCGGGAGATCTGAGAAGTTAAAACCAAATAGGGGAGGTCCCAACACTGGGCCCTAAAGGACACCATTGGTCACTTTCATACTTTCTGATGAGGCATCTGCAATTCACTCTGTGTGGATTCTGTCTTTCATCCAGTTTGCTATCTATCACACATGGGTTGATTTTTAAAGCATATAGTTTTTGTGTGATGCTGGCATGAGGAATGGTATCAGAGACCTTAGCCAAGTTAAGATGCACCTCATGCACTGCATAGCCTCCATCTACAGCCACCGTAACCCTGGTGAAGAAATTTACCAGATTAAGTAGACAGGATCTACTCTTTACCCTTCACAAAAGCAAACTGTTGCTGTTCGAGTCTAACATGATTCTTGATATCATCATTTATGAGGTCAATTATAACATGTTCCATGGCTTGGCAGATAAAACTTGTGAGGCTGTTAAGTCTGTAATTACCCATGTCAGTTGTAAGGCCACTATTATGAAGCGGCATAACCAGTTCTGTGTGCCACTCATTCGGGAGAAAACCAGTACTTAAACTTAAGTTAAACAGTATGAAGAGTGTAACTGCAAGGGCATGTATAACACCATTAAGTAAGGTGTGTTGGGTAGTCCCATCCATTGTTGTGATTCATAAAGATGCACACTAAACTGGTGTTGGGAAGCCAAGACTGTGTGGCTTCTGTCCCAAGCAAACCATACTGGATCCACACAGTAAACAATGAAGCTTCTGGTTCATGACTTCTAAGCTAGATGCTATTTTTGTACCAGCAACCTTTGAAAAATCTCCAACCCATTACAGCCCAGCAGTTCATCCCTCTGATAAAGAGTCAAGGTCTATGGACTGCCTTGGAAAGTAGTCACTGAGGACCATAAACTGTCTATTCAGTATAACTAATTTACAGAGATATCTGGCAAACTAAATGCACCGGCTGCTGTAACAATAGCCTGACAAACCCCTCAGGCAATACTTACAGTACTAGTTGGAACTCTTATGTTGATATTGAAGTTTATGAAGAAAGTGGCACATAACTAAGCTGAAAGTTAACCCCAAGATGCTGGATTTAGTATCTTTGTGCATCAGCACATCTTGATGACACTGACAGACTTTGCTGAGGACATACAGAGGTGACATTTATAAACTCTCCTTTACTTGAGCCGCTGCCTCTTTGTCCCTGATCTTGGATGTAGTTTAAATTTGGTGGCTTTTGCAGTGCCCGCCCCACTGTAGATTTGATCTAGGACACTCCCCCAGTCCCTTCTCTTTACCGCATTCTCTCTAATAAACCCTTTCTGCACTTGCTTTTAGTCCTTTTTAATTTAATTACATTTTTTTCATACTGTGTGTGGACTAATATTGCTACATACTCAAGTGTGCCAGCTTGCACTGCATGTGAATTGTTTTTATAGCATTTACTGTCTGTTTTTTTCCTTGTCGCTGTAAAAAAAAAAAAAAAAAAAAAAAAAAAATTCTCTTGTTTTCCTGCCTTACTGAACTAGAGTAGTCCAGTTTCAGAGTTGCTGATCCCTGGGCTTTGTTTTTAGTTCCTGTTACTGATCCATTGCCTTATTAGGAAGGAGGGAAGTTTCTTTGCTTACCAGTGGGAGTGGGAAGCACTGAGCGGCCTTTTTGTCCGATTTGGTGAAGTTTCAGCCAGAAACTAGTAGTCCATTGGTCGTTTTGGGCCAGTTCCTAGCTCCTTTCAGCCCCCTGCTATAAAACACGCTAAACACGCGTTTTCCAGCTTGTACCAACTCAGCACAGATCCTCGTGGTGGCCTGCAGAGTGATCCAAGCAGCAGAGAGCTAAAAGAGTGACTTTCTACCAGATATAAGTATTTTTGTGGCTTTCCCACTGTTATTAAGCTAGCGACTGCATTTTAACCTGTTTTACTGCTACTTTAAGTGATTTCTGCATTTTACACTGTTTATTGCACTTTAAGTTACTAATTGTTGCAAATTGTTTCTGTAGGCTACACACTAAAGTCGCTAGCCGATTTACAGCATTTATAGCATTTACTGTCTGTTTTTTTCCTTGTCTCTGTAATAAAACAAAAAAATCTCTTGTTTTCCCACCTTACTGAACTAGAGTAGTCCAGTTTCAGAGTTGCTGATCCCTGGGCTTTGTTTTTAGTTCCTGTCACTGATCCATTGCCTTATTAGGGAGGAGGGAAGTTTCTTTGCTTACCAGTGGGAGTGGGAAGCACTGAGCAGCCTTTCTGTCCGATTTGGTGAAGTTTCAGCCAGAAACTAGTAGTCCATTGGTCATTTTGGGCCAATTCCTAGCTCCTTTCAGCCCCCTGCTATAAAACACGCTAAACACGCGTTTTTCCAGCTTGTACCAACTCAGCACAGATCCTCGTGGTGGCCTGCAGAGTGATCCAAGCAGCAGAGAGCTAAAAGAGTGACTTTCTACCAGATATAAGTATTTTTGTGGCTTTCCCACTGTTATTAAGCTAGCGACTGCATTTCGCCTGTTTTACTGCTACTTTAAGTGATTTCTGCATTTTACACTTTTTATTGCACTTTAAGTTACTAATTGTTGCAAATTGTTTCTGTAGGCTACACACTAAAGTGCGCTAGCCGATTTACAGCATTTATAGCATTTACTGTCTGCTTTTTTTTTCCTTGTCTCTGTAATAAAACAAAAAAATCTCTTGTTTTCCCGCCTTACTGAACTAGAGTAGTCCAGTTTCAGAGTTGCTGATCCCTGGGCTTTGTTTTTAGTTCCTGTTACTGATCCATTGCCTTATTAGGGAGGAGGGAAGTTTCTTTGCTTACCAGTGGGAGTGGGAAGCACTGAGCGGCCTTTCTGTCCGATTTGGTGAAGTTTCAGCCAGAAACTAGTAGTCCATTGGTCGTTTGGGCCAATTCCTAGCTCCTTTCAGCCCCCTGCTATAAAACACGCTAAACACGCGTTTTTCCAGCTTGTACCAACTCAGCACAGATCCTCGTGGTGGCCTGCAGAGTGATCCAAGCAGCAGAGAGCTAAAAGAGTGACTTTCTACCAGATATAAGTATTTTTGTGGCTTTCCCACTGTTATTTAAGCTAGCGACTGCATTTCGCCTGTTTTACTGCTACTTTAAGTGATTTCTGCATTTTACACTGTTTATTGCACTTTAAGTTACTAATTGTTGCAAATTGTTTCTGTAGGCTACACACTAAAGTGCGCTAGCCGATTTACAGCATTTATAGCATTTACTGTCTGTTTTTTCCTTGTCTCTGTAATAAAACAAAAAAAATCTCTTGTTTTCCTGCCTTACTGAACTAGAGTAGTCCAGTTTCAGAGTTGCTGATCCCTGGGCTTTGTTTTTAGTTCCTGTTACTGATTCATTGCCTTATTAGGGAGGAGGGAAGTTTCTTTGCTTACCAGTGGGAGTGGGAAGCACTGAGCAGCCTTTCTGTCCGATTTGGTGAAGTTTCAGCCAAAAACTAGTAGTCCATTGGTTGTTTTGGGCCAATTCCTAGCTCCTTTCAGCCCCCTGCTATAAAACACGCTAAACACGCGTTTTCCAGCTTGTACCAACTCAGCACAGATCCTCGTGGTGGCCTGCAGGGTGATCCAAGCAGCAGAGAGCTAAAAGAGTGACTTTCTACCAGATATAAGTATTTTTTGTGGCTTTCCCACTGTTATTTAAGCTAGCAACTGCATTTCGCCTGTTTTATTGCTACTTTAAGTGATTTCTGCATTTTACACTGTTTATTGCACTTTAAGTTACTAATTGTTGCAAATTGTTTCTGTAGGCTACACACTAAAGTGCACTAGCCGATTTACAGCAATTACTGTCTGTTTTTTTCCTTGTCTCTGTAATAAAACAAAAAAAAATCTCTTGTTTTCCCGCCTTACTGAACTAGAGTAGTCCAGTTTCAGAGTTGCTGATCCCTGGGCTTTGTTTTTAGTTCCTGTTACTGATCCATTGCCTTATTAGGAAGGAGGGAAGTTTCTTTGCTTACCAGTGGGAGTGGGAAGCACTGAGCGCCTTTTGTCTGATTTGGTGAAGTTTCAGCCAGAAACTAGTAGTCCATTGGTCGTTTGGGCCAATTCCTAGCTCCCTTCAGCCCCTGCTATAAAACACGCTAAACGCGTGTAAGCTGGGATTTAGCGGAGTTACCACTGTTGCACACAAGAGCAGCGGTTAAACAAGGTTAAACTATTTGGGCCATCTAAATTCCACTCTTCCAATTTTCCCTTAAAACTACCTTCCTCGAGCTGTACTGCTGATCTAACCAGCATATCCTATAACTGAAAAGTTCATCTCTACTTGATTCCCAAGTAGACTATTCTCTATCTGTAAAGCCTAGCACTTACTCCTACAGTACTTGCACCTTGATAAAGCACTCTTATTATAGATAGTACCCCACCAGCCTAAAACCCACTTCCCCGGAGTCCTTTGAAAGTCTCTTTATCTACTACTTCTAGTATGTCGAGGGATCAGTTGCTAGTGTCCTCTCCAGCTCAACTGGTGAACCTGGGAATATTGAGGCAATGTTACAACTGCCTCATGTACACAGACAATCCTCTCCTTCTCCCACAAAACACAAATACATGCGAGAGATGCAACTATACGGCCAAACTGGAGGCTGAGCTCTCTCAACATAGGACTGGCAAGACCAGACAGGAGGAGAAGGTAACCACACACAATACATACCCAGTCACACATGGTACCATCACAACTTCAAATCATACACATACTCACACAAAGACATACTCGGAGGCTCTGATCAAAAATTTACCAAAACAGCAGAGGCCACCAAAGCAGACACCCAAACAACTACCACCTCACGACCCAACACATGCAACACATAGACCACACAGTCAGAGTGTCAAACAGTCACAGCCCTTAAGGCCAAACAAAATGCCAGACACACTTGTCATTGGTGATTCCATAGTCAGACACACTGACGTCCGCTCACCAGACTGAGTAAAGAGAAGGTCACAGTAAGCTGCCTGTCAGGCGCTAGAATCCGCCACATAACGCAAGCACTCAGGTCTCTCAACAGCAGGTACAAGTACGACTCAGTCATTGTCCACGCTGGTGTCAACGACCTGAGACGCACCTCCTTGGACTACATGAAAAGGGACATCGAGGAGCTCTCTGATTATGTAGCCCAGGCAGGTATGACCCTGACCTTGAGCAGTATCCTACCTTCACCTAGAATGATGCCACAATACAGTGATAAGATGATCAGCTTTAATAATTGGCTTAAATTCTGGTGTCATTCAAAGGGGATCCAATGTCTGTCTGCCTGGGATGACATGCTGGACAAGCCACGCTGCTTCGCAAGGGACGGCTTGCACCTGTCACCCTGGGCTTCCGGATATTGGCAAAGGCTCTTGCCACCCCATAGTGCCTTTTTTAGGCAAAGCTCAAATTCTAAACCTACCACCCTAGAACACCAAAAAGGAAAAAACTAAGGGTAATGCTGCTCAATGCCAGAAGTCTCAATCTCAAGATGCACGCACTCGAGGCCCTTCTCAATATGGAGAACATCGATGTCTGTGCTGTGACAGAAACCTGGTTCAAGGCTCCTGAGAGCACCCCAGCACTAACAGGTTTCACCTCATATCATGCGTTCCGCCCCAAAATCCGGACAACACCAAGAAAGGAGGGGTGTCCATATTCATAAAGGACACCCACACCTCAAGGTTGGTGGCAACGCATGATGCATCGGAGACCATCCAGGTGCAATTAACCATAGGCAAGACTGCTCTGCAATTTGTAGCATGTTACAGGCCACCCTCTCAAACTCAGGAACCTCACATGGCCTTCCTGAAAACATTGGAGGGATAAATGTATCTCCAAACACCATCATACTAGGTGACTTTAACTACCCTAATATAGACTGGGAACACTACTCAAGCCCGAACACTCTAACCCAAAGATTCCTGGAGTTCATAAACTCAAATGCCATGGAACAACTAGTCACCATCCCCACAAGAGGAGAAAACATACTTGATCTCATCATCACGAACATGGGATCAAAATGTTCAACACCGAAGTATACCCCTCACTGGTGAGATCAGATCATAAACTAATCTCGCTGGAGGTCCTCATCCCGCCCCACCTGAAACAAAAAGACCACAGTGAAAAACTTCTCAAAAGCCGATTTCACACTTCTAAAAACTAGTGTGGTCTCCTTTAAGGCCCCTGAGCCAGTGGTAAACATTACTCAAACCGCTGAATCACTTACAAATGCCTTCTACCAGCACCTACAGGACTGCATGGATCAGGCAATCCCAAACAAAACTAAGACTCTCTGTACCAAAGGCAAGCGTCCAGTCTGGTGGACCCCAGCCATAAACAAGCTCTACAACAAAAGGAGGAAGCTACTACAAGATAGAGCAAAATCCTTGAAAGGTAAGACACCTTTGATCATTATAAGTAAAAACTAAGAGCTCTCATAAAATCATCCAAGGCAAATTTTGAGAGAAAAATCGCCAAGGACTCTAAAGAGAATCATAAGGCCTTCTTTAGCTATGTTAGAAACCTAGGAGGAAACTCCCAGATATGCTCAGAATTAGTTCAAAATGATGTGAAAATTACTGAACCTACACACATTGCCAACATACTGGCTGACAGGTTCAGTGCAAACTTCTCCCCTCCCCAAAAGGAGAGATATCTATTCCAGAGGATTGTAGCCCCCAAACATCTCCAACGCCCAGGTGAGAACTGCCCTCACTAAGGCAAAAACACAGCATCCATGGGACCGGATGGTGTCCCCGGCTGTGTGCTTCATGAACTCAATGAGGAATTAAACCCACAGTTAGGACAGCTGTTTAATCTTAGCCTCACCTCAGGATACGCACTCCAAGGAGTGGCGCGGCGACTGTGGTCCCACTTCATAAGGGCGGTGCCTCCACAGACCCTGGAAATTACCGCCCCATTAGCTTGACAAGCCTTATCTGCAAAGCCATGGAGAGGATCATAATGGAACTCATAAATAAAGACATAGGGAACTTGCAGACTTTGGATCCAACTCAGTTTGGCTTTGTCAAAGGCAGATCCTGCCTCTTAAACTTGGTTGACTTTTTCGAGACAGTCACCAAGGCCATTGATGAGGGAAAGGCAGTCCATACAGCCTACCTCGACCTGGCAAAGGCCTTCGACACAATACCCCACTCAGGTATCATCGAAAAACTCATCAGCTTGAATGTAAACCCATACATCACAAGATGGGTTGCAAACTGGCTAAGTGACAGAACCCACAGTGTCAGAGTTGCTGGAGCCATGTCAGACTCAAAGCCTGTCACAAGTGGTGTCCCACAGGGCTCAGTCCTGGGTCCACTCTTGTTCGGCATCTACTTTTCTGAAGTACAAGCAAACACAGGAGGGTTATGGCTGACAAAGTTTGCAGATGACTGCAAACTGGGCGCCATAGTCGAAAACACATCTGACACAGATATCCTCCAGAAGGGCCTCACAGAAATGGATAACTGGTGCCAGAGCCATGGCCTGAAGTTAAACGCCAAAAATGCATAGTCATACCCTTTGGGAAAAACAAGGCTACCCCTAGCTACCATATAGGTGGCAATCCACTGAGCACAGAAAAGTCATCAGAGATCTGGGGACCCAGGTTGACAGTAGCCTTCGTTTGACACTCATGTTGCTAAAGTAGTTAGGAAAACCTTCTATATCACCCACCTGATCATGAAGGGATTCACATCTAGATCAAGGGAGGTCATCGTCCCCTGTACTCATCACTTATTAGACCTATGATTGAGTACAATGCCCGTTCGAATGTATCTGACCAGACACCTGCTGCAGCTTGAAAGGCCCCAAAAGTTCCTCACCAAAAGGATAAAGGGTCTCAAAATATGTCTTATGCTGCCCGACTGAAAGAACTCCAGCTCTATTCAGTCTCATACCGCTTGCTCAGAGGTGACCTGTGCCTGACATATAAGGCCATGTCAAACCCAGATTTGATGAATATGCTTCACCTCAAAAATCTAGATCCCTCAGAACCACAAGGGCGGAGACTTAAACCTTGACACGGTTATAAATAGAACGTGCTGGAGGGACAGATTCATCACCCAGAGACTCCCTATGCTGTGGAACAAAATCCCGGTACATGTGAGGCAGAGCACCTCTCTGGTCTTGTTCAAGAGGAATCTTGACCAATGGATGGGAGATTGCAGATATACCCCAGGGATTACTTCAGCGTCACTGCTTGACAGAGGCACAGCAAAATGATAGGCATAGTTTTTATTCAAACTAAAGGGGTGGCGAAAGCCACATAACTATGGGCTAGGCTTATAAATGCCCTTGGGCAGATAGCCTAGTATGAACCTATGAACCTATGAACCTATGAAGTTAAAGCAAACCTGGATAATATGGAAAAGGAAGCAGAACCATATCTGCTCATGATGTGAAGTTTCAGCTTCCACAACACTCCTTTTTAAAGATGCAGAAAAGTCTTTATTTAGATGTGGTTTTGATGCAGATAACAGGATAAAAAAATAGCTCTTTGAAAGAAACTTTCACTTCCTGTAAAACTTCCTAGAAAGCCATCCCCACAGATGGAGATATCCTTGGCAACAATAGACTGGCCACATTCCACTTTTGAGTGGTCAGCAGCAACAACCATGAGCCCTTGCCTGACCATCTCATGCAGCAACATCCCTGATCCCTTGCCTGACTATCTTACACAGGCAACAGACAGTTATAAGACCTACTTTGCTCCTCCTTCTCACATGACTTGACATCACCAGAGGCAGCCAGATAAAGATAGTAATATCCAAAGGATATAAGTTCCTCTTTTGTTTCCACACACCTCTTCACCCTTTTTCATTATGCTTGCCTGATGGCCCACCCCTTCAGAAAGCTATAGCAAGAAGAGATGTCTGTAACCTTTTAGAAAAAAGATCTATCTGAGAGTTCTCACCAGATCAGAAGGATTAGGATGTTACTGCAGGCAGTATAGAAGACGTAAGACCTCAGGCCTATTCTAGACTTTACCTAAACAACTTTATTCCTAAAGAAACTTTCATATGGTTATGGTGCAGTCCATTCTTTTATGCTTGTTAGGAGACTGGATGTACATTTTGAACCCCTCCAGGACATATACCTCCTCTTAAAGGAAACATAACAGTCAAGGAGGTACCCTAACATCTGGTTAGAACAGTCATTTTCAGTTCAGGACTTCTTGTTTTGTCACTGCAGCCCCCAGGGGATTCATACATGCATGCAAATTGTGGCAGTGAAGCACACGAGGCAAAGGACCAAAATATTTGCCTTTTAATGATTAGTTCATTGATGCTTCCTCCTAACTGACCTAATTTCATTTAATTAGTTTCGAATAAATCTGTTTTCTTTCATAGGACTAGCAGTGATCTTTGGTAAGTCTCATTTTGAGCCCTTCCAGCTGTTCACCTTTATAGGCTGCAGTCTGGCTGTGATAAAGTACAGAGCCTGCCTTCCACTGAAGAGGATTCAACCTATCTGGTGCCTAGTTTGCTAACTTATAAATCTACAGGCAGTCGCTGTCCACCTTTCTCTCACAACTCCAGACTTGATACCACCAGCAGTTCTTGTATTGCCATTCTTACAGTGGATGTTTCAGTTACCGTGGTCTCACTTGTGAGACCCCACATTTCAACAGGGTGCAATTTCCAGAAGCTGCAAGTCATATCTACAATTATGGATTCATTTATCCAATCTTATATGATGTAGCCCATTCCAAATTCCCAGTGTACTGGTGGCAGTCATCACAGATGCTTCTGCCGTAGGGTTGGGGGAGCAGAATTAAGAAACCAAACGGTACATAGTGTCTAAAAATAAATAGAGATCTGTCTTCATATTAACGTTTTGAAGATGGCGCAGTCCTTCTTTCCCTCTTAGCATTTCAGGATTTCCTACCTCAGAGTGTGATAGCCATCCAATTTGATAACGTGGCAATGGTTTAGCCCATAAAGAAGAAAGGGAAAGATTACTCCTACTCCTTGTGTCAAGAAACAATGAGAGCTTTGAAAATGGGCCATGTCATCTAACTGCTTTCTGATAGCAATGATATTCCAGGAGGAGCCAATTGTCTTGTCTACTGGCTCAACCACTGTATGAGCTAATGATACAAGTGGTCCCGCAATCCCTCAGTAGTGTGGAAGAGGTGAATGGGCAAGCCTTGCATTGGCCTCATCACTTTTTCAACCAACAGCAAATGCAGCAGCCTCTATTACCTCACCCTTACACTGAGGGAATGCTAGAGGGATGCTGTCATCCCAGAAATGCCCTCCTAGACTCCTTTGTACTCCCCCCCCCTCAGTTCATTTGATGATATGATTCATCCTGAAAGCAAAGTATGTCTAAATTAATTTTCATAGCTCCATGTTGTCCTTAGCATGTACATTTTTCCAGCATATGCTTGAACTGTTAGAGAAACTTCTCTCTCTCTGTCTCTGTCTCTGTCTCTCTCTCTCTCTCTCTCTCTATCCATTCAGGGCCCTATTGTTAACCCCACTAGGATTTCCACTCCATACATATAGCCATGTTTTTTTTTCACTTCCACTGATGGCCAGTAATCTTCCTTTCCCATTCAGAGTAGTTCAAGGGTATTGCATTTTCCCAGAGATCTAATCATAACAATTACAAGAGAGGTGGACCCGTTTCTCATATGGCCTTCTTCAAAAATATTTTTTTTCCTCAGATCCTTCACCTTATCTTTTGGAGTATCTTGCCTAAATCTTTGACTCTGGACTTATTTACTACATTAGTGTAAATTTAGCAGATACTTCTAATTTTCTCCAAGGTATAAATTCCTTATCTTTAGCCTTTTGATGCATTGCAAAATCTTCTTGAAAGGTGCATTCTTCTTAAACCACTTATTAAGTATCCTATTCCTCCCTGTGATTTTTACTTCATGTTGAGGTCAACTTCTCAACATTATTTGAGCTCTAAGCTTCAAGCCAAAACTGGATTCCTCATCCTAGATTGAACAAACATTTTTGTGGGAAGAAGCAAAAATATGCATGACAGAATTTTGGGGAAAATGGGTGGAAAGTTTCTTTAGGGTAACAACTTCAAACAGGGATGGCTTGTTATTATTGGGGTGCTAATGCAGCCAATAAATTTTCTTTTCTTTAATGCCCAGTAACATTTGGATAGAAGATATATGAACTGAAGTACTTATTTATCAGAGAAGAAATTATGTTGGTTACCAGTGACTTATGACACATTTAACATCAAGTTTAGTGATTTGCTCAAATACTTTATAGATGGATAATTAGCCATGTTATAACAGGTGGACAGGGAGAGACAGTATGCAATCCAGATAAATTCTGATCAGTATTTTCTAGATGATCTTGAAGAGCTTCTACTTCTCCTTCTGTATCACTCTCTGCTTGAACTGAAAGGTCTTCTTGAAGATTATTTCTTGAGAGATTTTGACCTCGTTTTTCTTTTTTTCTTTCTAACTTATATCTTCATTACCTCTGTCAATCTTTATTATTCTTTGCTGTTTCTTTTTTTTTTTTTTTTTTGCTTTCTCTGTCCTTTTTCTGTCCCTTGGTACAGAACAGGTTTTCAACTTGTTATGGTCATTGGGTTGTACATTTTATTTATTTATGTATGTATGTATGTATGTATGTATTTATTTATTTTTGAAAACTCTTCAGCAGTCATAGTAACAGTAAGTAGATCTGTCACGGGATGTACTCCCTCATTTTGAATGCAGTGTCACATTCCGAAATCATGATAGAACCTTTTATTTCTTCACTGCTCTTGAGTTCTAATTTAATAGTAGCTGACACAAATGACTGCCTGTCATACTGCTTTTGTCATGTCAGCTCCTCTAGCTGTTTAGCAGCAAGCTGATTGTGTCATATCTGGAGATATCACATTAACATTATTAGAATGATTAAACTTCATCTATCTCTAAATGTGTCTTCTGAGGGCAAGGGCTTGGGGCACTTAGGCTTAGAAAAGCAGTTTCAAAAGGCACATTGTATTAGCGGTGTCTTATTTCCAACTATCCAAACAAAATTCACATTTTCAGCTTAGTAAAATAATTCATTCGGATGCCCTGCCATTATCTGTGAATTCAGGTTGCCAGCATAAATAGTACATTTAATTTCATCATGTTTAGCAGGGTCCTCATTTTCTGTCAGTGGAAAGTGTACTAAATCTTGAAGCTGCTCAATCCATTATTGTTTTAATCCCTAGTGAGATTGATGGAACAAAATATGAAATTAATGAAATAGGAACAGGAGCAGGTATAGGAGCAGGAATATTTGCTGGGCCTGGCATAAATCATATATAGGTAACAAATCCAATACTGAAGGGGGCCAGATAAAAGTGGGACATGGCCGTGGTTTATATGGGATTTTACCGTCAGTATAGGTTACAGTTATAAGAGCTCTATCAATAACCATACCAACATGGGCAACATGTTCTTCTTTCGGCTTTTCCTGGTTAGGGGTTGCCACAGCGGAACTCCGGTCCACTAATGATTGGCAGTAGATTTTTACAGTGCCGATTTGCCAGCTCGATGCCCAACCTTCAACAAAGGCACGCCTATTCATGCATGTTTTTCGAACGCCACTTGACCGCGGGGAGGACATGCAGACTCCACACAGAAGGCGCTCCAGCCGAGAATCGAACGGGAGAACCTCTTGCTGTGAGGTGACAATGCTACCGCTGCACCACCGCTGCTAGACCAACATGGGCAACATCAAAGTACTTAATGTAACATACTTTCATGGAAATTACAAGAGAAATATTGTTGTGAGGGAAGAGCTGCAGATGTGGTTTAAGAAGGGAAGCAACTGCTCACTGCTAGATTTAGGTTTGTCACCTGGGTAGGCAACAAGAAGAATCATATGTTTCAAAATATGCAATTAAACCAATAATTTAATGATAATTAATTTTAAAAGGCATAATAAAAAAATTTCACAGGAAACTTTCTACCCTGTTGAGCAGCACAGCACAATGAATTTACTGACATAATTAGACAGTGTGAGTGTAATAGAAAAATCTAAGTAAAGCACTTGAGAGAAAGCATTTAGTGTGTGTGTGTGTGTGTCTTTCGGCTTTTCCCGGTTAGGGGTCGCCACAGCGGAACTCCGATCCGCTAATGATTGGCAGTAGAGTTTTACATGCTGGCTTGCCGGGCCTAACGCACAACCCTCAACGAAGGAACGCCCATTTACGCATATCGTCACACAGTAGACGCAGAAAGCATTTAGTGATGCTATTAAATATTTTTCAGAAACTCTGTAAACAAGTGGGCGTTTAGGATAAAATTAGTTTTCAGTTTAAAATGCAGTATTTGCATAGCATTCTCTCTGGTAAAGGGAACACAATGAGAGAGATTACAAATGTAATGTAATAATGAAGCAAACTATGCGACAAAAAATGGAGAGGTATGAGTATGAAACATGTTGGATTTCTCATCCCAGTTTAAATAAATATTTTATGGGAAGAATCATAGATGTGCATGGCTACGTTTTGGGTAAAACTAGCTGAAAAATTGCTGTTCAGTACTAACTGCAAACAGTTTGTTTGCATTGGGATGCCGATGCAAATAATCATGCTTCCCTTCTTTAATGTGGAGTGACATTAAGATAGAAGATATGTAAGCCAAAGTGCATGTCTCTCCAAGATTAAGACCATGTTGATTGCAAATGATGTATGTTGTATTAAGCATTAAGTAAAGCACAATGTTTAATTGCCCTAAAGACAGGCATTATAGTGCTTAATTTATGCTCCAGTCTTTATGGACACATGAGCCACACAGCACAAGCCCATCAAAAGTACAGTATAGCATATTTGGATGACATTATCATTTTTGCAAAACTTGGCCAGAATATCTATCCCATGCATTTCAGTTATGAAATCTCTTGACATGGTTAATTTAACAGGGAATATGGGTAAATGCTGTTTTGGTCACACACAAAAAAAAAAACAAACAGATCTGTACTATTTCATACACTGGAGGTATACCTGCAACGCAAAACAATGTCTAAAAAACTATAGATCTCAATAGATACCTCACTCAAGCAAGTATATACTTTGATAGGTTTGACTAGCTAGTATAGCAGATTTATTCTTCACTTTGTTACCCTGATAAAATCAGTTGTAGACATAACAAAGAACAAAAGTTAATAAATTGAATGGAGTCCTGATTGTCAGAAGGCACTTTGCAGAATCCAAAAATGAAGCATTTCTCTATGTTAAGATTCCTATATTTCTCTAAACTTTTTATTTTATGCACATATGCCTCAGAGATGGAATTGGGTACTATTTTGGTCCATACTTCTGACAATCTTGAGGAACCTTGATTTGTATCCGTCACTGTCTACAGGAACATGTATGAATAGTATGTTATCCAAACTGAATATCTGGCTATCAAATGGGCAGTTAATATTTTGTGTTACTGTTTGTCTGGATTGATATTCATCATCTGAATATGCTAAAATCTCTTGAAGTGGCTACATTGCATGAAAGACCATACTGACAAAGAGTCGTGTATTGGTATCTGTCCTTACAGTCATATTGCTGCATTGTGGAGCATATTATTATGACACAGAACATTGTGGCTGATTTTCTGGCAGGCATGTGACACCCGGACCCCATGTGGAAAAATAGGGAAACGAGGTTTGCGCATGGATGTGACCAGTAATATTTATGGTTTGGATGGGCTGCAAATAAAGGGTTTTGGAAATGCATTCTTATTACCTCTATTTTTCTTTGAGATTAGATTAGCAATGTGGCAAGGACTGAGTGGAAATAACAGTGAAATAGCTGCATACAATGTGCCTACTTTATTTAGTTGTATATTATGTAAAAGCCTAATATTCCTCTATGAAACTGGATTGACATAGATAAAGTAGACTTGTTAAGAGTTAGGAAACTATTTGATGACAAATAGTGTCAGTAGATACCACTCTCTGTGAAACAGAACATTTCTGTTTGTGGTTTTATTTATCCCTTCGTCTTGTATTTTGATGTCTATCCCTTTAAAGTTAAATTGGATTTATCTACAGAAAGAGGCACAATATTATGTCCCCACATTGTAAATCAAAAGGCACAAAAGGTTCAGATGGTAAAAATAACAAGCTAATCTCTTCTCCCTTTTTTCTGTTTTGTTTGTTTTTTGTTTATTTATTTATTTATTTACCACCTTTGCTGTGGAATTTGTTTAAAACTCTACTGTAGCTCAGAATCAGTCCCATTTATCAGCATGATCAGAATATTTAGTTTCAGTTTCACCAGGAGAAGTAGTAAATGCATTCGAAAAGCAATTCTGGATCACTTTTTGTCCAAATAAAATGAGATAAGAATGAAAAAGTATACAGTGTATGCATCCATTGATAAATCTGTTTCACTGAATAATAAAAAAGAAAAAACTAAAACTGGCAGCAGAACTTTTGTCTAACCTTTTCATCTATATATGTGATATGCCCCACAGTAGCAAATGCAAGGCCAGCAGTTGGAATAGTGCACTCTGAATTACCATACATGAGCAGGTGATCACCATGCATGTACAGTGGATTGCCACACCCAGTAGTTGTGTATTCTTGTATTAATGGCCACCGTGTATTTACAGTGCGTCACACCATGTACATGCATACAGGCCACTAAGCATGCACATTAGGTGTTTGTACATATATAGCTGTTTGTCATGCATGTAATGTGGGCTACTGTGCATAATAACTGGGTCATAACACGTTCATTGAGTTGCTATGCACAAGTACTGAGTCATTGTTCACAGAGAGTGGGTCTCCATGAATGCATATGCACAGCGAGGCTCCTGGCAGGTAGATCAGATCACACACATGCATTAGATCACAACATATAGTTATTTAGGCACTGTAACTGGATATTTTTGAACTGTTATTTTTGGCAGCAAGTTTGAAAAATATGAATGTGATCTATATCAGTGCAGTTTATAAATAATCAAACATTACTTATCACACAAAGATGACATTGCATCAACCGTCAGGAATATGAACAATGTAGTAGTTGAAACTAAATGTATACTTTAATATTATGAATCCTGTTGCTTTGTTAGGACAGTTCATGTTTCATATTTAGAGATACACATAAACCAAGACTATCTCTGATGGTTGGAACAGTTTGGAATTGATACAGTCAGAGTTTCTAGTCATTTAGAAAAAAAAACAGTTATAGCAGTAGAACAAAAAGATAATAAAAGAAAGTCATATGGAGCAAATAATCATTTGTTGCTAAATAAAGCCAAAATAAAGAGATGTAGAAAGCAGAATAATCTAAATATGGCATGGACAGATTATAAAAAAAGGCATTTGACAGCATCCTACATTTATGGATAATAGAATACTTAAGGATATATAAGATGTGAACTACATTGATCAATTACATTGCAGTGACTATGACACAGTGGCAAGCCACTGCAAAGCAGTGGAATACTTCAGAAGACAAAAACTGATATTGAAAACTGCCTTGACATCTAAGAATAAAGTCTTGGCTATAAATCAGTTTGCTCTTTCTGTTCTAACTTACAGCTTTGGTGTCAACGACTGACCCCCAAAAATATTGAAACTCTTGAACACAAAAACAAGAAAAGTGCTTCATGCTTATCAAATAATATGTAAACAAAACAGTATAAGATTGTATATTCATTGTTCATAAGGTGGTATGGACCCTCTCAAAATTGACTAAATGCATAGATCTGCTGTACAGAAGTGGCTTAGATGTATTGGAAACATGAACCACAAAGCATTATAGAGAATTATGAAGTTTATATCACATGAGCTCACCCATTACCAGAAGTTCAAGAATAGATGCAAAAGCACAGATAAAGTAGTCCGTGAAAAAAAGATAAAAGTTGCATTGATTATTGAAATTGCTGCACCCAGTGATTACAGTGTCTTATACAGAAAAAGACATACACAAAGTCATGAAATACCAGGATTTACAAGCAGAAACATGAGCAATGTGGAATAAAGATAGCCAGACATTCTAATAGTACGATTAACAGGGCTAATAAAAAAATAATTTACAAAATTACTTAAATATGCTACTAATGCATGTAACTCCCATATAAACTGCAGAAGGGGGCAATTCTAGGCACATTGTGAATGCTGAGAAGAATACTCTTGACTAACATCAAAGAATGAAACAATACTAATTTCTTGAACTCTAATTGTACCCTGACTTAGTAATGGAGCCCATTCCCATCATATTAGAAACCCAGAACACTTGGAGAAATTAAACAGAGGTTACTATGTATGTGTCACATGCAAGTAAGGTTCTAGCCCTTCATTTAATTCTGCTCTTACCCAGAATGATGTTCAGATACAAAGAGAAAATAATTGGTTGTAACTATTGGCTATGAAGCTGGTGTCATTCTAGGGGGATCCAGTGTGTATAAGTTTGGGAAAATATGATTGACAGCCTAACTTGCTTCTCCAAGGGTGGGTTATACCTTTTGTTCCAGATTCTACATACTGACCAAAGCACATGCTGCTCCCATGGTGCCTTTTTAAGGCTGAGTCTGCATTCACGAGATTACAACATAACAAAAATGATTGCAGTACATTTCAGTACTGAACACATCAGTGTTGCTTTTCTCAGTGCCAGAAGTCTTAACAATGAATTTGGCACTAGACCAGAACCAAAACACACCAATAACCAAGTAGTTACTGCACAGCTGCTCAGAGATGAAAATGCAGTAAACAATATCTTAAAAAATCCCTCATAATAAAATGTCAGTTGCACATAATGTATTAAGCACCCAAAGAAATATGCCACCTCCAAAATGAGGAATAAATGTCACAACTTAAAAAATAAGCTGAACATTAAATGGTCATTGTAAAAAAATCATTAAATAAAAACAATCTATTTATCCACATAACCACAATTACTGTGAAGTGAACCATTGAAAATATTGAAAATATTAATAACATTAATTTGCTCTGCCTTCAAAATGTATTTAATGTTTAGCTAATTGGTTTTATTATTGGAGATTTTGTTAAATAAATTGATGGTACCAGGTTTTATAAATCTTGTCTCTTTAAAAGTTGATTGGATGATTCATTATTACAGGTATATAAACTTTTTGTCAGGCTTATATGTAGTACTGAGGAAGTCCCTGGATTTTGGAATGAAATGGCTTAACTGCTTTGTTCACCATTTTTATTAAAAATCCACTTGGAGCTAAGATATTTATTTTTTGCTACGTTCACCTTTGTGGGTGGCTGTACAGTACATAACAACAAATAGGAAAATCTCAAGGGGAAACTTGTTAAATTGGCAAAGTTAATTTTGGTGAATGTAAAATGTTTAAATTCTGTTCACTGAAACTAACTTTGCCGACATTAGAGTTTGCCTTTTTCACCATTGTTGTGTGATCTTGGAGTAGGTATATATGTGTGGGGTGTGGGATTGTCCTCCAATATTGGAGGTGCAGGGCCTTTTCCCCCTGCAAAAAAATGTTTCCATGTGTTCTCTGAAGTTAGTTTTGGAGAGAAGTTTTCAAACGTTTTACTATCACTGAAACCACCTTCAGCAAGTCACCATGATTCCATCTCAGAGCTCTCCATATTTGTGTTGTAATAGAGACTTTGTTTCATTGTAAAGACAGCACTCTCTTTTTACTGGATTTCAGCACCTGTCAGTGCAATCAGATCTGATATAAACTGCAGAGGAGTATCAATATTTGTCAGAGATCCAATTATCTCTTATGCAGATTATAAACACAACCCACAAAGAGAACTTATTAAATATCAGATTACTCTAAATGAGATAAATTGTCAGTTCATAGCCTACTATAGCTCATTTTTCTTGTCCCTGGATAACCATGAAATATTTTAAAATGTGCTCACTGAGCTACCCTTAAATAATAAAAAACATGATGGGTGATTTCAACTATCAATAGATTAACTGAAGCATCTATACTACAAAAGTTGGATATGCCCTAAGATTGCTAGACTTAGTAAACATTGACTTCCTTGTACAAATACTTAACTAGCCAACTATGGGTCAGAACTTTTTTGTTAAACAAGAAACATTTTTATTAAATTATTACTTATGACATACGCAATCGTACATTTATATAAATGAAAACAAACCATATTGACATATTTTCAGCTGCAAACATTATACATCTCTTATAGTCTTTCCAGTCATTCTCAATCATTAAACATTACATAGCTCATTCAAATCCTGCCTTCTTTTAAACCTCATTCCCCCTTCAAAATGATATTCTGCATGTATTGTTCCCACAGTTCCCATGTTTTTCTGTGTAGTTTGCTCCTACCCATTTCTAAGGATCCCATTTCCAATTGGTTTATCCATGTTACTATATTCATTACTTCTAGTACAGTTGGGTTAGACTTTGATTTCCATTTTCTAGTAATTGCTTTTTTTTGGCAGCCACCATAATTAGACTTAGCAAGGTCTTACTATGTCTAGGCAATTCTGCTTCTGCATCATAGCTCAAAAAAAATTTTCTTAGTTATACCAATTTAGTCACCCAGTATTTCTGATATAGTAGTCAGCAGTCTGCCAACTCATTACACTCTCAGAAAATATGATCTGATGTTGTTAATCCTCGTTCATTCCTTATGCATGGGTATCGGTTCCGACCTCGGAACCGAGCCGGACATTTTCCAAGCTTGCGTCAGCTTCAAACTCTCGAGCTAAACTCTTACGCACAATCCCCCTCTCCCTGATACCTCAGATTTCATTTGCCGCGTTGCCATTCGGTCGTGTCAAGCTACTTATCTTGAGCTATATACAGTTATTCATTGTTTAATAATCTTTCATATTACTTTTCTGTCAGAAAAGTTTATATTTCATTGTCTCTTACCCTATTGCATCTAGCGTACATATTTTCTTCAGGTTTTTCTGTTCTTTTCTTTACCTTTTTACCGCTAGGTATTCTGTCTTTACCATCGTTAGTAATCCTTCCCTTTTATCTCATACCTTCGGGTATTCTTTTGTACCATTGCTGGTACCTTTTTCTATTAATTAATTTGCTGTCATGGCAGATAAGAAAGGTAGTCCAGGATTTAAGCGGTGTTCTGACTGTGGACACAGACTACCTACGTCTGATGCACACTCTTTGAGCGTTTATTGTTTGGGGATGTCCCACATGTCTGTTGACCCACCCTGTACTATTTGAGAAAACTTTTCGAATAGAAAAACAAGCTGTTACTGAAGGGACTCCTTAAATCTCCCTTTTCAGAGGCTATTTCTGGATCGGAGGCCTCAATCCCGCCTAGAGCCCATAAGAAAATCTTGTATGTTTCTACCAAGGTTAAATCTTTGCCTTCATCCCCAGCTGGGGACTCCCACCAACCAAAACCTAAAAAGGCTAAAGTTTCGGCATCCGGAGCTCACTCAGTCAGCCCCAGTGCTTTCAGTGCCTAGACCTTCGGCTCCATTAGTGATCTCGGCTCCGTCTTCTCCTACAGCCTTCACTATTTTGGCACCGAGGGGCTCCTCCGTTCAGATTATTACCACTGTATCGGCACCGACTGTTCAGTCGGTGCAGACCTTGACCACGTCGGCTCTGAGATCTTCCTCGGAACCGATGTCTTTATTGTTGACTCCAGTTTTGTCGGTCCAAGCTTCGGTACCGACAACCACTTTGGCACCAATCCCTGTGTCAGTGCAGACCATGACCTCGGCACCGATGACTACTTTGGTGCAGACACCCATAGTCCACTCGCTCTCAGCACCATTGTCCTTGGTGTGGATGGGTGAGATGGGCACTGAGTTTGCCTCTTCTGTGGACAGGCCTGTTTCTCCCTCAGTCTCCGTGAGGTCCACTAGAAGCCTTTCTGAACATGATGTGGTGCGTCTTGTGGATCAGGTGCTCTTGGCCAGAGGTATCCCACCCCCTCAGGAACTACACTTCCTTGGGAGTTAATCACCCATCTCCAAAGACCCCTTCTTATTCTCCTTCTTCATTGCCTTTGAAGTCCATGGATATAGCACAGTCTTCCTCTTCTGCGGTTCCCTTTACGGATCTCACTAAGGAACCGCAGTTGCCTTTGTGGCAGGAAAGTTTTGCTACAACCCAGGATGTCAGTTGTGACACGCATAGTTTGCTGCTCCACAGCCATCCTGGGACTCCGGGTTGACAGGCTGAGCCACTTAGGGGAGGGGTGACCCCTGTCCTTGACATGCACTCCTCTTCAGGTGGACAAGCCTTCCAACTGATGGAGAAGGCTTTCGCTGCTGCTGGTGATACTGGACTGTCTATACCTCCACCCTCCTCTGGTACACTGGTTTCATAAGTTGCACCTAGCGGACACCAGGTGCAAGAGCCTCAGGTCTTATTCCCACAGGAATCCACTTTTCTGCTGTCTTCTCCAGCTTTTCCCACTGAGGAGGTCCACCTGAAAAGTTTGTGTAAGAGGAAGCACATTAACTCCACAGAGGAGTCCCTCACTGAAGACACATATTTTGATGAGGGGAAGGATCCCCCCAGTCACCCTCTGAGGTTTCCTTTGGTGATATCCTCGAAATCCTGAAACAGAGAGGAGACTGGCAGTCCTCGAATCTGACCTGTGAGGAATCTGTATTCCTGCATGCCTTTCACGCCTGGCCGCCTACCTCCTGGGTTACTCCACCTGCCAATGAACTTGTCCGGCTTATCGTGCAGCATGCTTGGAAGGCTCCTGATACCATTGAAGCTATTTCCCGGAGGCCAGATAAGATTTTGTCCCCTCCTGCTTCGGTTCCCCATTGGTCCAAAGGTCTTCCTGTGGATGCTTTGGTGGTGGCGGCTGCAACAGAAAAGGATCTGGCAGAAAAAGAGAGCCAGACTGTCCATCCACCTAACAAAGAGTCCCGGGCCCTGGACAGGATAGGGAAGCACACCTTTGCTTCAGTGACCTTTGCCATCAGGTCCCTGAATTATATGGCACACTTTACCAGGCTTCAAAGGGATCTGATTTTTGAGCTCTCTGAAACCTTGGCTGGTGCCGTGTCTGATGAGGTCCGTGACAAAGTGGCCTCTCAGATGGCCGCCATTGAATCAATATCTAACTCCTCTATGCGACTGATATCTCACGCATCAGAAGGAGCAACTAGAGCAGTGGGTTCAGCTGCGGTCTTGAGATGACACACCTGGATGCGCTTGTGCAATTTCATGGAACCCTTTAAAGCTTCCTTTCTTAATGCTCCCATTGAGGCCTCCTCATTGTTTGGGCCCAAAGTTAAAAGCACACTGGCCAGATGTGAACAGGACGGTAAGACCCTTTCTGCCATAGGTGTGTGTTATTCTTCCCCTCAACGTGCTTTCTCTCAAAACCAAAAGAGTGAGAAGATATGGTTCAAGAAATCTCAGGGTCCTTTCCGTGACACACAGGCTGAGTTCTCCCCTAGAGGCAGAGGGGGAAACTCACAGGGCAGATGCTCCTTTCAGGGCAGAGGGTGTCTGCATAACCAGGGTTCCAGGGATTCTTTCCCTGGTCAATCCTACCAGCGCTCCTGAAGAGCGGCCCAACTCCTTTTCTCTGGAGGTCGTTGGGGGATGTTTCTCCTTGTACCCTTCTGCCTGGCTAACCATCACCACTGATTCTTGGGTACAAAGGATTATAACCAGAGGTTATCATATCCCCTTCGATCTTTGTCCTGCCCCTTCAAAAAACCTTCCTGACGTTCCACCCGGTCAAAGGGAAGAAGCAGCACTAGAGATAGAAAAGCTGCTAAGAAAGAGAGTCATCCAAATAGTCCCTCCAGACCAGATAGGATCCAGATTCTACTCAAGACTATATTTGGTGCCAAAGAAAACCGGGACTGGAGACCAATTTTGGATCTCAGTGTATTGAACAAGTTTGTGAGAGTACAGAAATTCCGGATGGTCACAATACAGTCTATCCTCCCTCTTTTGGAAAAAGATGAATGGATGTGCTCTATAGATCTTCAAGATGCGTACTACCACATAAAAGTGGACAGGCCGTCAAGAAGATTTCTGCACTTCCGTCCAAGAGCCAGTCACTACCAGTTCAGAGTACTGCCCTTCGGACTCTCTACAGCCCCCAGAGTGTTCACAAAGTGCATGGCAGTTGTCACAGCTCACTTACGACTTCAAGGATTCCAGGTGTTTCCATACCTAGACGACTGGCTCATTTCCGCCCCCACTAGACATCTACTGGAAGAAGCCCTGGCATGCTCTCTCCTCACTGCTCAAAGGCTATGCATAACCATAAACTGGCAAAAATCCAATCTCACCCCATCTCAGTCGACAGAATTCATAGGGGTTATCTTGGACACAAAGAACTGCAGAGCTGCTATTCCAGTGCACATAATTCTAAGGCTAAAGCAACAACTGATTCCAATCCTTTCAAGGGAGAAATCCACGGCTCACTCGATCCTACAGCTGTTGGGTTCCATGGCAGCCTCCATCACCATTGTTTCCCTGGCCAGGTTTCACATGAGGCTTCTACAATGGCTACTGCTTACCCAATGGTATCCTTTTCAGCATCCTCTTTCAGCCATGATTCGAGTAACCCACACATGCAAACAGAATTTAAATTGGTGGATGACACACAATCTGTCACAATGGTCTCACCCCTTCTCCCCCCAGCAACCCAAGGCCCCACTGACCACTGACACCTCCCTGATGGGGTGGGGGGGCTATGTCAGGGTCAGACAGTCCAAGGCACTTGGTCCGAACTGGAGGCCCATCTGCATATAAATGTTCTAGAGCTGAGGGCGGTGCTTCTGGTGTTGAAAGCATTCCATCCCCTGCTGCCGTCTGGGACTATTGTGATACAATCAGACAACATGGTGGTGGTTTGGTACATCAACAAACAGGGCAGAATCAAATCTTACCCCCTTTGTCGAGAGGCCATGAGGATATGACAATGGGCGATGGCTACCAACCATTTTCTTCTAGCAACGCACATTCCCGGGAGTTCCAACGTGATAGCAGACAGACTCAGCAGGTGCATTCTTTAACCTCATGAGTGGTCCCTGAATCCCTTGATAGCAGCAGAGATCTTCCACCGCTGGGGCCATCCTTGCTGTAACCTCTTTGCATCCCCGACCAACTACAAATTCAGCAACTACTTCGCCCTGATTCCCCCTCCAGGACAGTCACCCAGGGACGCTCTAGTCCATGATTGGCCCTCGGGTCTTCTCTACGCATTTCCACCCTTTCCTCTCATTCCCCAGTTTCTGAAGAAAGCCCGGCGGTTGAAGAGCAAGGTAATCCTCATAGCACCATATTGGCCATGACAGATTTGGTTCCCATTCCTTTGGCCTCACCTACTAGATCGACCATGGATTCTCCATCCAACCCGGAGTTGATCTCACACCCACAGAACCTAATTCATCCCAACTTGAACAGCCTGAAGCTCAAGGCTTGGCTACTCCATTTCCCTTGATTGCCAGGCAGAATGATCTTTCTTTACCAGTACATGATATTCTCATTGCATCTCATAAGTCTTCCACTAGAATTACTTATCTGAGCAAGTGGAAAAGATTTACCTGTTGACTGAAAGATAAACAAGTAGATCCCTTCTCAGCACCAGTGTCGATAATACTAGACTGTCTGGCCGACCTCTTTCAATCGGGTCTATCGGCCTCTACCATTAGATTTCATTTGGCTGCAATTTCTAATTTTCACGAGGGTGTCCAAGATTCCTCTGTTATGTCCCACAAATTGTGCAAGACCTTCATAAAAGATGTGAATCATCTAAAGCCACCTTTTAGAGAACATATTCAACCATGGGATTTATCATTAGTTCTATAAGCTCTGACAATGCCACCTTTTGAACCTGCCTCTTCTTGCGACCTCAAGTATTTGTCATGGAAAACCTTGTTTTTGGTTGCCATTACTTCTGCCAGATGTATTTCTGAGCTTCAAGCTCTATGTATCAAGAGTCCATACTTGATTTTTCATAGAGATAGAATGTCTCTGAGAACTAATCCATCTTTTCTGCCTAAAGTGATCTCTGAAATGTCTATTAATCAAGCCATTGAATTGCCAGTTTTCTTTCCCAATCATTCAAACAGAGGAGAGTATTGCCTACATACCCTAGATATCCACAGGCAAATTCATTTTTACTTAAACAGGACTAGGCCCTTTTGTAAATCTGACCAGTTATTTTTGGCTTTTTCTGGACCTAGATTAGGATCTGCTGTTGCTAAGGTCACATTAGCTAGATGGTTGAAGGACTGTGTGACCTTCATTTATACACAACGCAATATGTCATTGCCTACTACCATGAAAGCTCATTCAACAAGGTCGGTGGCAACTTTGGCTGCCTTCCATGCCAGAGCTTCCTTACATGACATCTGTGCAGCTGCAACTTGGGCTACACCTCATACCTTCATCAATCATTACAAATTGGACTTGGCCTCCAGGGGAAGAGCATCTTTTGGTTCTATGGTGCTCAGGAATGTGCTTCCATGAGAGCCTCCCAGGAATAGAGGTAGCTGGGGACTCTGTCTCATGTGTAAGGAATGAACGAGGATTAACAACATCAGATAAGGAAGTTTTGTCTTATCATAACGTTCCATCTGTATTGTTGATCCTCGTTCAGTCATTACGACCCTCCCTCCTTCCCCCTCCTGTGGTTTCTAGTGGATCTCACCATCCGGTTCTTTTAGGTTATTTGACCAGAGGTAACCTCTACCTTCTTTGACTTGCAAACTCAATCTGAGGTAACAGGGAGAGGGGGATTGTGGGTAAGAGTTTAGCTCGAGAGTTTGAAGCTGACGCGAGCTTGTAAAATGGCCGGCTCGGTTCCGAGGTCAGAACCGATACCCATGCGTAATGACTGAACGAGGATCAACAATACAGATGGAACGTTATGGTAAGATATAACTTCTTTTTCCCTGTTAACTCTTTCTTCCCCATCACACCTTCGACATTTGCTGTCCACCTGAGGAAAAATTCTTTGATGTCTACTTGGTGTATAAAAATACTGATGTAAACACTTCCAAACAAAGACCCTAAATCTTCCAGAGTCTGTTGCATATTCAGGAGACATGCATATACCCCCCTTTTTCTTTGTGAATTGCTTATCCAGTCTCTCTTCCCAATCCTTTCTAACCTTCTTTGATTGGTTCTTATAGTTATTATGCAATATTTTATATTCCCTACTAATTATCCTTATTTTAACAGCAGCTTCTGCTCTAGATTCTACTAAAAACTCCACCAGTGCTGATCTTTTGCTTAGTATCCTTCTATTTCTTTCTCTTTCCTTATACTCTGATATAAATCCTTGATAGGGAAGGCAGTCTGCAGCCTGCAGTCCAAGTAAATTCTTGGCTTCTTCCCATTCTATTGCCTTTCTCTCTAATTATTTGCTGCCAATAGCTTGGTTACTTCAGGGTCAGAATCTTTTTGATCTTTTCCTGGCAAACCTTGCACCTATTTGGACTATTCTTCTTGTCATCTCTGGCCAAATATGATCACATATTTGTAATTTTCTCCTTTAGGACATTTAAAGTTATCATAACAAACATCTCTGAATGTAAAGAATTAAAAAGCTAACTTGTTTAAACAATATTATGAGCTTTCAAAATTCAGTTGCACGATTTCTAGCCCTCATGTAGCTTCAGCTACTATATATGCCAAAGAACTTTATTGCACTCTAACACATAGCATAAACCAAATGATCGGAGTCACAACCAGATATGTTGGAGAATGTAAAAATAAACCACCTTGGTAAAATGAGAGTATTAGTAAGACTTAAGGAAAAAAAAAGGTCTATAATAAATTATAATCTACCCACGTTAAAGGCTGTCAAAAAGATCAGCAAAATTCTGAAAGTTTCCATTAGGAAGATCAAAGCAGAACATAAATTAAAATTAGCATGCAAAGCAAAGGATAATCATAAATCCTTCTTTAACTACGTAAGATGATTAAGAAATAATACAAAGCAAAGTTCTGAATGCATTAATTAAAGTACTGATATTGGTAATATACTTGCAGCTAAATTTAGTGTAAACGTCACATCAGAAATAATCATGGAAGTTCCACAAATTCAACAAGTCCCTTCTTCCCTCCAAGATTATTATGGTATATGCCCTAAATGCACCCTCTGAAGATAGAAATACCATTCCTCTAGGATCTGACAGTATGTCTAGGTGCTTAATCAACATCACCAAATGCATCCTGCCTAAACCCTCCTAAAACTGGTCATCTTATTCATAGCCCCATAGTATGTTTCAGAGGTATGGGAAATGGTATTTATATGTCCCTTGCTGAAAGGGAACCCCCCTTCTGATCCCAGGAGCTATAGACCCATCAACCTAACAAGCATAATTGATGTAGACTTGAAACAATACAGTTTTGTCAAAGGGAAATCATGTACAGTTATTTCAGTAAAAAATCTTTGATAAAGTTACTGAAGCTGTTGATGGCCATGCAGTTCATGTAGCATACCTGAATATGTTCAAGAGCTTTGATACTGTTCATAATGCTGGAAATGTCCTTTGATATTGTTCATAATGCTGGAAATGTAAATAAGGTTAAAGGTCTAAATTTAGATCTTTATTTTGTAATATGAATAGCACATTCTCTGACAGATAAAACCAATGTAGGTAAAGTAGCAGGTATCACCTCACAAAGCAGTCCTCAGGGCTTACTGCTAGGATCCCTTCTGTTCAGCAACTACTTCATTGATCTCCAAAGCACTAGCCCAGACATTTGGCTAACTAAAGCTGCTAATGACTGCAAGATAAATGTTGTCAATCACTCAGTATCCAATACTGTGTTAGTACAGCAAAAGGATAAACCTTACAAATCAATGATGTATTAAAAACAGGCTTAAATTAAATGCAAAGAAGTATAACTTTTGGCAAACAGTCTCAATAGAAGATTACAGTATAGGCAGCACTCCACTACAAACTAATACTGTCTTCAAGAGGTCTGTGCAACTTCATAAACAAATCCCTATCCATATTTCAACAAGAGTCAGGAAATCCTTCTATCTACTCCCATTAATAACTAAAGACATTTCATCTGAGTCAAAAGAAGTTATCTTTCCTGTTTACTCTACCCAGATCAGACTAATTATAAAACCTAATTCCCCTTTTAGTAAGTATCTTTTAAAACACATCACACAGCTAGATCACTGGACTAAAAACTATCATCTACCAAGATAGTAGTGTAGCTGCATCCCTGTATAGTTTCTCTTACATATGTTTGAATGGTGATTTATATGTAGCCTTCCATCCCATCTCCTTGATCTTGCAGGCCTTCACAAATAAATGGTTCCACAAACAAGTAAACTACACTTGAATCTTCATCAGAGCATTAATAAGACATATTGAAGGGACGGACTTACTACTCAACACTTTCCTTATGTCTGAAATAGTCTTCAGCTATATGTTAAGACAGAGTGACCCCTTACTTCCTTTAAGCCAAATCTTGATGATTGCATGGATGTCCATAAATTCATCTTGAGCCTGAATTGTTTTGCCCTGCTGGAGGCAGGAGTTGCCTTGTGAGGTTGGGTTTTAGCAATTTAATTAATGGCTGTGGATGGAATTTGCCTTGCAAACTTTATTTTATTTTTTTATTTATTTATATTTATTACATTTGATAACTGGGTAAGTGGGATGGTCCTCAGACCCTTATCAGCCACAACACAAGCCCCATATGGCAATGGTTGCTGTAACAGTGCAAACAGAACAATGGAAAGGATTATCAATATATTGAAAATGTTTCAAAGATGACAAATTCAATCTCAAAGAAGTTACAGAGCATATACACATATGCAGATATTAACAGTTTTCAAACTTTGGTATACAAGATGACAGCTGAGTTATAGGCTATACAAAAAAGGAACATCATAACTGTTCAAGGCATGCTATTTACACTATATATATATATATATATAGAGAGAGAGAGAGATAGATAGCTAGGAAGCTATTTTGTATCGTACATTGGCTGTAGGCACTTACATGTATGACGGCTGAAGCTGAAGGAAAGATATTAGCAAAATTTATTTGCACTATGCACTGTTATATGAGCACAGCTTTAGCAGGAACATGTACCTGAGAATTCTTGTGGTGTATCTTTATTACAATGATTGTGGCTGCCCCTTGGGTTTAAAATTCTTGTCATATATCTTTATTATAATAATTGCGCACATCCTTAGCTTTGTTTTCTATCGGTTTGATGATGATATATGCCTATGCTACATTTTCCTTTATAACAGAAGTATGATGCTTCTTTGAACAAGCTTTTCTTTAGTATGTCTTTACAAATGTCTAGTGTGTTTTCTTGCCTGGTTTCAGATGACAGATGATTCCACATTTCTATGGCAAATTTAGAGAAGGCTCTTTCATCAGTAGTGGTTTTGAATCTGGGTCTAGTTAGGGTTATGGCATTATCAACATTGTCTTTTACGGATATGGGGTCAGAATGGAGAGATGATAAAATCAGCAAACAAAGGAGAGTAGTATTCCTGGAAATTAATGAATCCTTAGGTCCTGGTGAGTACCTTCACGAGGTGGACCCTGTTTTTCACACAAATCTCACCAAGACTGTATTTTATTTATAGCATATATCATGGACAGAAGTAGGTTAAAAAACAAAGAAGATAGCTGGGTGCACAAGACCCAGGATAAAAAGTGCCCAGTCCTGGTAGGTGCACTAGTGCCAGGACTGGAAAAAAGTATAAAATCATCAAGACAAGGAAATTTTACTACATTGGGGCTAGGCCAGGCCCAGGGGGAGGATGCCCCACCTGTTGTAGAAGGAGATAGTAGTCTACAAAAATCACAGAAACTGAAAGGCCAAAAAAGAGCCATAAAGACAATAGACTGGACTATTGATAATGAAAAATAAATTATCTATTATTATTATTATTATTATTATTATGCAAGAAGCCCAGCATTTCCAGGCAGAAGATATACAAGAAGATTAAGAGATGAATTAGAGGAAAGAAAAATACTTGCACAAGAAAAGCTTCAAATAAAATGTTATATTCATTATTACAACAGATTTAGAAAAACATCATATAGACCAAAAATCCTTGGGCCGTTTGGAAAAAGAAGCAACTGAGGAATTGCAAAAATATAAAGAACAAAATTGAGATTTTTGAAAGATATAAAAAAGAAATATGGACATGGGAAAGAAAAAAAGCTCTGATATGTTGCAATATTTATGCAAAGGAGAAAGCCAAATTAATCAATACAAAAAAAGCATTTCCAAAGATATTCAAAGGGAAAATTTCACAGTACAAAAAATAATATCACAAAGAGGGAATGCAGAACAGAAGATCAGTAAAGTAGAAGATAAAAAAAATAGAAGTTGAAGTTATGGAATACTTGCAAAGTGAAGGATATAGTGTAGAAAGCCTAATACAGGCTATATCGTGGAATGACTGAACAACGTGTCCCCCAAGTATAGAGAAACAGGAGGAGCAGGAGACATCTGAAGAAGAAATATGGACATGGGAAAGAGAGATTTAATATAGTTCAATATTTATGCAAAGGAGAAAGCAAAACTAATCAATACAAAAAAGCAGAAGAAAATAAATTTGAAGAGAAATACAGGCAAAGGCAACAAGATATGGAAATTGTATAATACAAAAAATGACAAAGCAAAGAGGAAAAGTAGAAAAGAGGATTAGTAATGGAGAAGTTAAAGAAATTAAAAAAATAGAAGTTGAAGTTATGGATTACCTGTGAAGTGAAGGATTTAGTGTAGAAAATCTAACTTTGATATCCACAGGAAACCAGTACAAAAATTCAGTTGGAGTTGCACAGCAAGGGAAGGAACAGGAAACTGTGGCAACCCTGACACAGTCAGTGTTGTGGAGTGATAGGCCAGTGAGTTCCCATATGAAAGAGCAGCAGATGACACAGGATGAAACTGAAGAGAATATGACACAGGAAGGTGCTGTGGAACTTTTTATAGAATGCCTGTAGGAAATGGAGAACAAAGAATGTGCTCTCAGTTTAGAAGAAGAGAAGAGTTGCTTGATTTAATAGAAATAGACAGGCATATTAAGATTGATGAAAGAAATAGACTACAGAGAGTCAATCTTCTTCTTCTTTCGGCTTTTCCCGGTTAGGGGTCGCCACAGCGGAACTCCAGTCCGCTAATGATTGGCAGTAGATTTTTACGTACCGAGTTGCCAGCCCTGAAGTACAACCTTCAACAAAGTTACGCACATTCACGCATGTCTCCACACAGAAGACGCTTTAGCGAAGAATCGAACAGGACAACGTCTTACTGTGAGGCGACAACGCTACTGCAGCACCACCACCGCAGCTAGACTACAGAGAGTCAATAAAATCCAAAAAGTTAGAAATTTAATAAAACAAATGAACACAGTAATTAGGACTGTTCATAGAGATTCATCCATATAACAGAAGTAAATAAGATATATTACTGTGCAGCTAAATTAATAACAGATAAAGTCTTACCACAAAAACACAGGGCAGTAAGGGAAAGGAAGGGGAGAAATCAAATACCATCATGGAGGTATCGAAAAGAGAAAACTATAAAGCAATTAAGACAAGAGGTGTCACTGTTAGAAGAGTATAAAAGAGGGAACAGATCAACAGAAATACATTGAAAGATAGACGTGATAAAAGCAATGCACAGTATCAGAACAGATCCGAATCTATTGCGCACTATGACAAATAAACTAAAAATATCAGTACAGGCAGAAGAACATAAAAGATATGCAAAATAAATATAAAGGAAAAATACAAAATAAGCAGTTTATTGATGACCCCAGAAAGTTTATAAGGAATTAGGAAACAAGGCAAAAGAAACTGAAACACCACCAAAAAAGAAGAAATAGATGCATTTTGGAAAAATATCTATGAAGATCCTGTGGAACATAACAAAGATGCTAAATGCTAGAAGTAAAAAAAAGAATAAGAAGTTCAAATGTACAGGATATGAAATGGGATGAAGTAACGTCCAGAGAGATTAAACAAAGTTAAGAAAATCTCCTAACTGGAAAACCCTGGGCCCAGATGCAGTACCTAACGACTGGCTAAAAGTATTAAGATCTTTACATGAAGATTTATTCATGAGTAAGAACTATTTGTATGCATACCCAGAACAGACAACAACCTGGTTAACAACAGGACAAACAATGCTCCTACTTAATAGCAAATCTGCAAGCTATCTCAAAAACTATAGACCAATAACTTGCCTTCCGACAATGTATAAACTATACACTGGAATTGATGCCGACAGAGTTTATAGTCACTTAGAGGAAAACTCAGTTGTGGCAATAGAGCAAAAGGGTTACAAAAGAAAGTCACATGCAACAAAAGATCATTTGTTGTTAAATAAAGTCATAATGGAAACTGTAAAAAGGGGAAGAATCGAAGTATGGCATGGATAGACTATAAAAAAGCATTTGACAGTATCCCACATTCATGGATAAAAAAGTGTTTCAAAATGTATGAGATACACCCTGCACTGATTGATTATATTACAGCAGCCATGAAACAGTGGCAAACCACTTTGCAGTTAAGACATAATGAAGGGCAAATTATTATTCCAGGGATAAAAAGTCAAAGAGGGATATTCCAGGGTGACTGTTTACCACTGCTCTTTTGTCTTGCCCTTAACCCATTAAGCTGTCTACATAACAGATTAGGACATTGCTATAATTTGGCTCCCAGAAAACAACAAAGTGTAAGACTTCTCATCTTCTTTTTGTGGATGATTTAAAACTGTATAGTTTATCAGCCGAGGAACTGAAAACACAACTGCAAGTGGTTAAAACTTTTTCAGATTGTGTAAGAATACTATTTGGTCTTGATAAATGTGCAAAAGCAACCTTTAAAGTAAAAAAGTTGCAGCACCAAGAAAATATTAGTTTGGGACAGAAATGTGAAATAAAAGAACTTGAGCAAGAAGGAGTGTATAAATATCTGGGAATTGATGAAGGATTGACAATAAAACACAAATAAATGTGAATAAAACTTAGTAAGGAATGTTTTAGAAGACTAAAATTAATACTGAAAACAGCATTGACATCTAGGTACAAAGTCCAACCTATAAATTAATTTGCTTTTCCTGTCCTAACTTACAGGTTTGGAGTGGTTGACTGGTCTCAGAAGGTGTTGGATTGGTTGGACAGGAGAACAAGAGGGATGCTTCATGCTTATCAAATGATTTATAAAAATCAGTGTATACCAAGATTATATATTCCCCATTCTGAAGGAGGTATGGGCCACCTCAAAACTGATTATATGTATAGATCTGCAGTCGTAGGACTGCATACATATCTGCTGACCTCTAAAGACCCAAACATAGTGAAAATTTTAAAATACGAAGACAGTAAGTCTAAGATGACTTCTCTTCTTAGTTTAGCAGAAGCATTTCGATTTTAAGCAGGAATGGAAATCAAACCTGAAGTAGATAAAAATCAGACAGCAACTGAATGTGCCAAAAACAAAAGAAAGAATATAAGGTGAAGGATCAGATGAGAAGCCAAGAAATGTGGAAAATTCTTAAATGTAGTTGCAAGTACAGAAAACTCTTGGAGCAACCTCATGTTGATCAGGATGAAATGCAGAAATGGTTAAGGAGAGGTGGATTTAAATGAAAAGATGAAAGGTTAATATTGGTGGGCCATGACAGTGGACTACTTACACGTTGGTTTACAAAGTCCATTGAACATATGGGAGAAAGAGACAAATGTAGGTTTTGTAAAACAGAATTGGAAACAGTCTCACATCTTGTTGCTGGTTGTGATATACTAATGACAGAAGGACTGTATACTGAAAGGCATAATAACATGGCAAGACTGTTGCATTGGGGATTGTGCAATCATTACTATACTGAAGTAGCTGAAAAACACTGGAAACATGACCAACAAAGCATTATAGAAAATGATGGTTTATGCCACATGGGATCCCCATCACCAACAATTCAAAAAATAGATGTGAGAAAACTAGATATAGTAGTCCATGCAAAGAAGACAAAAGTAGCATTGATCATTGAAATTGCCCCACCCAGTGACTACAGTGTCTTATGTACAGAGAGACACAAAGTCATAAAATATCAGGATTTACTGGCAGAAATTATGTGGAAGAACAATACCCAGGCAGTTCAAGTAGTAGTGAGAGGAACGGGTCTTATAAAAAAGAATTAACAATTTTAGTTAGATATGTGACTGATAGATGTGACTCCATGTGAACTGCAGAAGGAATCATTACTGGGCACATTGCGGGTGTTGCGAAGAGCACTCCAGGCTAGCATAAAAGACTGAAACAATACTAATTTCATGAACTTTAATCATGCTTTGACTTAGAATGGGGTCCATTCCTGTCATGGTATCAGAAACCCAAAAGACTTAGAGAAATTAAAAAAAGATTGTGTAGGAATGAGAAGTGTACTATTTGGTTCCACAGGAGAGCAGCTGATGCATTGAATAGACTACCAAATTACATTAAAGCAAGCACTAATTTAGATATTTTTAAGAACATCCTGGGCACTTATTATGGAAACAACTGATCTGATGTTAATTTTCATTCATTCTTCAGCATATGGGTTTGGATCCGATCATCAGATCCTACTGGGTTGCTGTTCTACAGCTAGTGGAAGCGACAAACACTCAAGTTCCTCCCTTACCCATAATGCTGTAGGCCCCTCCTTCTCCAGATCTCGTTTGCCACCATTGGGAACAGACATGGTCATTACAGCTCTCAAGTGAATCCTTTTTGCAGAATGATAAGTTATCTTACTGATTTTTTCTAATTATTATTATCCTCCCTTTACCCAATATCTCTACTTACCATTGGTAACTTCCTTTTTACCATAGCTGGTAATTCTTTCCCTCTGTGCTATTTATCAGCCAGCTTATCTTTCTTATGCGAGTAATCTCTTTACCATTGTTGGTATATATTTCATTACCGATTAACAGTATTTCTTCTAGTTACCAGTGTTGGTAGTTATTTAACTTTCCTCTCATTGCTAAAAAAAAAAATCTCCTTGTTTTTTTTAAACATCCTGTTTTTTGTTGTTTATGGTTGCTGTGTTGTTGCTGGAAGGATTATAGCAGATAAATCTTTGGGTTTTAAAAAGTATGGTAAAGGTGGGCATAGGATTCCCCTATCTGACACCCACTCTTTGTGTGTCTGCTGTTTACTTCCTGAGCATTTACAGGCTACCTGCTCTCTTTGTAAATCTTTCAGTCCTAGAGCCCTTGCAGATTGAAAGAATAAATTGATACTTAAAGGCCTCATTCCTCCGGGCTTCAGAGAATCACTTTCAGGAGTTCAGTCCTCCAAGTCTAATAAGAAGGAGGCAAGAAAGAGCACTTCAGAGCAGATTGGTTTGTCTCAGTCTTGTTTGGATCCAACCTCGGAGCTGAGAAAAAAGATCAGGAAATTCTTGATTCCGACACACCACAAATCACTGGATCCTACCACTTCAGACATCAGGTCCGTGTCTTCAGATCCTACTCTCTCAGAGCTGAAACCAGTACCCAGAACCAGGTATGCATCATCTCTGGATTCAGTCCCATCTTGGTTCCCATTGCCCTTCCTGGAAAGACATCGTTTTCCCTCCATCACCTCTTCTCGTTCATCCAGAAGTCTCACAGATGTGGACATGGATAGAATGATGAGGAAGTTTCTTCTGACACAAATTCAGGTGGCAGTTTTCCTGGCCCCTACCCCATTGAGTCAGGAGGCCTTAACTTGCACAACACTGCCTATTCTGGCTCCTGCTCCAATCCATTTTTTGGCTTTGGAGCCCTCAGATCAGAGTATCTGTGTGCCATCTGCCTCAGGGATAGTGTCTTCTGATGGGAGGGAACCATTAGTCCAGAAGCAGGTCTTCCCCGCTCCGGTGGTTTCCTTCTTCCTGGGAAATTCTGCCTTTGGGGTGGTGGAGAGAGAGTACTCTCATCTAGAGATCAGACGGCTCCTCCCCCTTCGGATCTTCCTTCTGTTTCTCAGATGTCTTTATGCCATGATCCTCTGCATTCTACTCCACAGGAACAGCTAGCCCAAAGTCTCTGCAGTTCTTTGTTATCTCATCCAATACTTCTCTGGAGCATTCCCCCAATGAAGTCCCTAGGAAGGGGAAGTGCAAGAGGAGGCACTTGGACTCCCCTCAGGAGTCAATCATGGAAGATATGGATTTCAATTAAGGGGAAGGGTTCCCAAGATCACCAACTGATGACATCTTATTTGGAGATATTTTAGAAGGGATGGTTCATATTCCGACATCCTTTCTCAAGAGGAATCTGTATTCCTGGAGGCTTTTGCTGCTGGCCCATCTACCTCCTGGGTGACTCTCCCCACTGATGACCTAATTGACTTGAGGAACCAGATTCTGTAGAGCTGATCCCCAAGAGATCAGATAGGATCCTGGCACCACTGAAAGGAAGGGAGTTTTGGAACAAAGGAGTACCAGTGGATGCTATGGTCATGGTGGCAGCCACCAAAAAAGAACTTGTATAACAGACGTCTTCTTTCCACCCCCTAACAGGGAGTCTAGGGCACTGGACAGATTTGAGAAGCCAGTGTATTCATCAGTGATCTTTGCACTCAGTTCCCTGAATTACTTGGCTCACTTTACCAGATTACAAAAGGATTTGATCAAAGAACTCTTGAAAACCCTCTGAGAAAGAGTTTTTTAATGCTTCACAGTTAGCCATCCTTCAGTCCATTTTGAATTCATTCTTGAGGGTCATTTCACATGCAGCTGAAGGAGCCTCAAGAGTGGTGGGTTTGGCATTTCTATCAGGAGACATGCCTGGATGTGCCTGTGTAATTTTGCGGAGCCCATCAAGTCATCCTTCAACAATGCTTCTTTTGATGGAAGTTTGTTATTTGGCCCCAAAGTGAAGGACACAGTCTCCAGATCTGAGAAAGATGGAAAGGCCCTGTCTGTTGTTGGTGTACATTTTTGGAATCCTCAAAGAACCTTTTCCAGGAATCAATGAGGTGACCAAAAGATGTGTCTCAAGAAAACCCAGGGTCCATTCCATGATCCACGTGGAGAAAGTTCTCCCTGAGGCAGATGGGGAAGCTCCAGTGGAAGATGCTGCCCACATGGCAATGGAGGCCCACAGAACCAGGGGTCCAGAGATTCTTTGTCTGACAGGCCATATCAGTGCTCCAGAAAGGAGGCCTGATTGACCACTTTTGGAGGCAGGGGTCATTTATCCCTGTTCCAGACAGCCTGCCTAGACTTAAAAGATACTTGGGTGCAGAGGATAATTTCCAGAGGATATATAATTCCCTTTCCCCTACCACCAATGTTCCACACAGTCAGAAGAAGACAGCAGCTTTAGAAATACAAAAGCTGCTAGACAAAAAGAGTCATTCATGAGGTCCCCCCCAGACCAGAAAGAATCCAGAACTTAATCAAGATTCTTTTTAGTGCCAAAGAAGACTGGGGACTGGAGACCAATTCTTGATCTCAACGTTCTGAAAAATTCTGTTCAGTGTACAAAGTTCTGAATGGTCACAGTTCAGTCCATTTTGCTTTTCCTGCACAAGGACAACTCCATGTGCTCTGTAGATCTTCAGGATGCATACTATCACATAAAAATGAACAGATGATCCAGGAGATGCCTCCACTTCCAGCTGGGAGCCAGTCACTACCAGTTCAGTGCACTGCCCCTTGGTCTCACCACAGCCCCCAGGATATTTACCAAATGCATGTCAGTGGTAGCAGCCCACTTCAGACTGCAGGGATTCCAAGTGTTTCTGTACCTAGACAACTGGCTCCTAACTGCCTCAACCAAGCATTTACTGATAACAGCTCAAGACTATGTACTCCAGACTTGTTCTAATCTGGGCATCACGATCATCCACAAAAAATCTCAACTTCAACCTTTTCAGACTTTGGAGTTCATAGTAGGCAATTTCAACAGCATTTTTGCCCTTACAAAGGGTTCAAACCATTCATTTTCAAGTCAGCAGAATATTTCAGAGTTCATCACTACCAGCCTGCATGGTATTACTAACCCTGGGGTCTATGTCAGCGGTGATAGTTCTGCTTCACTAGCAAGGTACCGTATTAGAATTCTATAGTGGATATTAGCAAGCCAGTGTTCTGTCTTACATCAACCCTTGTCCAACAAGATCAACATAACTCAGGAGTGCAAGAGATTCCTTTGGTTGTAGATTCACTCAGACCAACTATCACAAAGTCATCCATTTGTCCTACCTCATCTCAAGCCCATAGTGACCAGATTGGGTGGGGGGTCATTTCCTAGGGAAGACGGGCCAAGGCACATGGTCCCCCAAAGAGGCCAACTTGCATATCAATGTGTTGGGCATAAGAGCAGTCCTCTTAGTGGTGAAGGCATTCCAAGACTCTCTTCCTTCTGGGGCTGTTGCAATTCAGACTGACAGTATGTTGGGGGTATGGTACATCAGTAAGCAAGGAAGGACCAGCTCTTAGCCCTTGTGTCAAGAAGTTACTGTATGAGAGTGTGGCAATGGGTGATTTCTTCAAATTGATTTTTGATAGCAATGCACATTCCTGGGAAGTCCAACTTGATAGCAGGCATGTTGAGCAAGTCCATTCTATTACCTCACGAGTGGTCTCTCAACAACAAGGTGGAGAAAATGATTTTCTGTCAGTGGGTCAGCCGTGCTGTGACCTATTTGGATCCACTCTGAACAACAGATGCAGCAGGTTCTTTGCCGTGACCCCCTCCCCTCACCTGGGGAGTCACAGAGAGATGCTGTCCTTCATGATTGGCCCTCAGGTCTCCTCTATCCTTACATTTCCACTCTCCTAATTTCCAAATTTCTACAGAAAACATCCTGATTGAAGAGCGAGGTCATTCTCATTGACCCCTACTGGCCTCTACAGATTTGGTTCTCCTTCCTTTGGCCTCATCTACTGTACTTGCCTTGGATTTTGAATCCAATTCCAGACCTCCTGTCTCACCCGACAGACATGACTCGCCCAGACATCTTGGGTCTCAAGTTAACTGCATGGTATCTCCAATTCTGGTGATATCCAGACAATCAAAGTTCGGATTTCTGGAACGCCACATTCTTTTATCTTCTCACAAGGATTCCACCAGAAAAATCTACATGAGCAAATGGAAAAGATTTGTCCTTTGGGCACAACAACATGACAAGGACCCGTTTTCAGCACCAGTACATAAGATCATTGAATTCCTGTCTTCTATTTTCATTGAAGGGGCTAGTCCTTATACAGTTAAGGATCTAGCTGTTATCTCTAATTTCCATATCAAAGTTGATAATTCTACGCTACCATCTTCTATTCTTTGTAAGGCCTTTATAAAAGGAGACTTTCTGCTAAAGCACCCCTTCATGGATCCTACTCCACCTTGGGATCTTACCTTAATGTTTCAGGCCTTAATTCAGAAAACCTTTGAACCTGCAGTGAGTTGTGAGTTGTGATATCTGACCTGGAGAATGATTTTTCTCATAACTATTACAAAGGCTGGAAGGGTATCAGAACTGCAAGTTTTATCTTCTGAGCCTCCTTATTTAATTTTTCACAAGAATAGTGTGTGTTTAATAAACAACCCTTCCTTCCTTCCTAAGGTGGTTTCAGGATCTAACATTAATCGAGCTATTAATTTCCCTGTATTCTTTCCAGATTTCTCTAACAAAGGTTAATACATGATCTGATGTTGTCAATTTTTATTCTGTCCTCAACTGATGGGTTCAGATCCAATCCTTTGAATCTGGCTCAGCCATTCCCAAAGCTGGTGGCAACCAAAAACTCTCAAGCTTCTCCCTTTTCCACAATACATCAACCCCAATTACCTCAGATCTCTTTTGCCGCTTCCAGCAAAAGACATGGTCTTCCATCTCTCGTGAGCGTTTGTCAGATAAATGTTAAAATTTTTGAATTTCTTAATTAAAACCCTTTTCTATTACTGCGCCTTACCTTTGCTTATAAATTCTTGTTGTTTCTTGCAGTTCCTAACATTTTCTTCTGTCTGTCATACATTTTTTGTACCTCTTAGATACTATTGTTAGCATTTTCTTCCCCTCTATGACACTGTTGTAGTTTATTTACCATTGTAGGTATTTCCATCCCTTTTCTCTTTTTTCCCTTATTTCCCTATCTAAAAAAAAAAAACAACTTTTCTTCACTGTTTTATTATAGTATTAATGGTTATTTTCATTGGTAGTGGAAGATCAACCAGCAAGATTTAAAAAATGTTTGGTGTGTGGGCACAAACTGCCACTTTCCAATGCCCACACACTATGTGTCTGTTGTTTAGGTCATCTGGCTTTAATCCTTGTGCATTAGTAGAATACAAGAATAAACTGATACTGAAAGGTATAGTAGACCACAAGCTCCAAGCCATTCATGGTGCAATTCAGTAGTGTTGTAATAAAACAAGACTACAACACGTATTTCTCTTGCACCTCGGCTGAATTCACCTTTATCAGAGTATACAATCATGAACTTACATCCTCCCATTTTATACTAATTTTACTACCCAACTATGTAATTAAACAATTAAAAAATTAATCAATTAATCACTAAAACATTCATTACTGCTTCACAGCACACTTTTCCACATTGTTTTAAACTTTAAAATAATTGTAGTTTCCTTTTTTCTTAATAAACATTTAACTTGCTGTTCATTCATATATAAATTCATCTCTACCCTATCTAGCACTGTGGCTTGCAACCCCAACGGGTTACCATTATGGCAATTGCTAAAATGCACTGCTATAGGGCTTGTTTGTTTGTTATTTTTTTATGTCTGTAATGTGCTCTTTTAACCTGCAAGAGAGTTGTTTTTTAGTTTCTCCTACATAAAATTATTCACATGGACATTTTAACCCATATATAACCCTTTCTGTACTGCAGTTAAATGTTCCAGTAGTTTGAAATACTATTCCATTTATACTTCCAAATTCCTTAACTATATATTTACACACACTGCATTTTCTACATATCAACGTTCCCTGCTTATCTATTTATTTATTAATTATTATTGGCATTTTAAACTTACTGTGTACTAAAAAATCTTTTAAGCTTCTCCCCCTTCTGAAGGAGAAGCACACTTGTTTGCACTGTAAAAAATCTACCTCCCTTTTAACCACATTCCAAAAGTATTTAACTTGTTCTGTAACCTTTTCAGAAAGCACAGAATAAGTAAAAGTAAAATGTATACATTCTTTTTCATCATTACTTACCCCATGACTATTTCCATTCCCTTTATTTTTTAAAACCTTATCCAAGCTTTTTTTCACATCTACTGCTTTATAACCTCTTCTACAAAATTTTATAGTATGAGGGGATGAAAACTTTCTCCATGTAAAATAAAACTAGTTTCTTTAAATTTTCTTTGTATACTAGTATTGATGTATGTACCCTCTCTTCCTTTTAAAATAACATCCAAATAGTTCACATCCTTTCCCATTTGCAAACCATCAAATTTCACTCCAACTTCATTTTCATGTAATTCATCTATAAACATTTTAACTTGATCTTGCCTTCCTTTACAAATGACTATTAAATCGTCGATAAATCGAAAATATTTTTGTACATACTTAATAAAAACTGTTTTTGTATAAATGTATCGACTTTCAAAATAACCCATAAAAATGTTTGCATAACTTGGTGCGAATGCTGCCCCCATTGCTGTTTCTTGCAATTGCTTATATAAGCTTCCATTGAATTCAAATATATTATTAAGGCATACCAAAATCAAATCTGTTACATATTCCACTACTGGAGTTTCCCCCAAGTAATATTTTGTAGCTTTGATTCCGTCTTGATGTTTAATATTGGCATATAAACTTACTACATCTATTACAAGGAAATACATGTCCTCTTCCCATATCATATTTTTGATCTTATCCAGCAGATCAAACACATCCCTGATATAAGAGGGCATTTTTTTCACTGTAGGTAATAGGAATTCTTGAAGAAAGCAAGCTAAATTATGGGAAAAATAACCACACGCTGAGACTATAGGATGTCCCGGTGGGTTAACCAGATCTTTATGGATTTTTGGAACACAGTAAAATTGGGCCATACTAGGATGCTTAATTTTAAATTTCTGCTGTGCATCCTTTTGTGTAAAATAATGAAGCCCGTGTCCCTTATTTATTAAATCACTATATTCCTTTTCTGCTTTCCTATATTCCTCTATTCCTACTTTCTCATAAATCTGTTCATTATTCAAGTGTATATAACACATTGTTAAATATTGTATATAATTTAAGATGACCAATTTGCCACCTTTATCTGCTGGTCTGAATATTAGTTCCCTATTTTGGCTTAGTCCTTTAAGGCATTCCCATTCTTTTTTACTCATATTATATTTCACATTCTTTTTATCCTTCATACATGAATAAAATTCCTTTTCAATATCATGAGTGATTGATATGCCAAAATCTTTAATACTTTCATTTCTTTGTGGGGGCATAAAGTCACTTTTCACTTTGACACCCATTTACCATGTTTAAATGTCCACTGGTATGTGTTATGTTCCTTATGATATCCTTGTCCATTCTAGCTCTGCTTTCAGCTCCCTTGTGCCCCACGATGATACTGAAAGGTCTTCTTCTTTATTTATTTGGAGAGGCTATATTGGAGGGTACTTTCTTTAAGGCTAAAACTACAAAAACTACAAAATCTTCTTCTCAGAAGTCATCTTCCGCCTCCTCAGCTTCAGACTCCTCAACAAAGAGGTCTCATAAGAGCCTGGTCTCAACCCCTGATCCAAAAAAGGGCAAAATACAAGATCCTGCTAAGGAAAAAGTAGCAGATCCAATGCCTCCTAAGTCAGATCCAATGAAGTCAGAGCTTTCAGATCCAATGCAATCAAAGCCTAAACTTCAGACTGCCAAATTACCTCCCAGAACAAGGCACTCTCCATCACTGGATCTGGTCCCTGACAGGGTACCTTCTCCATTCTTAGAAAGACCCAGGTCTCTGTTCATATGCTCCACTCATTCTTCCAGAAGCCTTGCAAAAGAAGTTGTGGAGAGACTGGTGAAGAAGATTCTCTTGGTACAGAGCCAGATTGGTGTTCCTTCAGCTCCTACCCATCTGGGTCAGGAGACCCACATATCTATTACTTCCCTTTACGATTCCTTCTCTGACTCCTGTGGCCTCAGAATTTTTGGATCTGAGTCATCCAGATCCATCTGGTTCAGAGCCAAGGATAACTTGATCCTCAGATCCAAGATCTCCTCTGAGGGCTCTGGTCCCCTTGGATCCAGAGAGCACCTGAAGCCGTAGTCTGCCTGCTGGATCCGAGGTGCTACATTCGACTCTGAAGCTTTCTGAGCCATCTCTGCATCTCAGAGCCTTGGCACTGGACAACTTGGCTCTGGCTTCCACCTTGGAGATTTTGGCCCTGGAGTAGGGGAGGCCTAGGATTCAGAAGCTTGTCTTTTCAGACCTGACATCCTCTTTATCTCTGAGCCATTCTGCCTTCAAGGCTGTGAAGAGAGTATTCTCTAACTCAACAGTTCTGACGGATCCATCTCACTTGGATCTTAAGTCTTCAACATGATATCTCAGTGATCAGAGCTTCATCATCTCCTTCCACAGGGACAGCCAGTACCAAAAACCCAGGCTGCCACCCATGGAATTGCAATCTCCTCTTCGATACCTCCCTAGAGCATCCCACTAAGGAAACCCCTAATAAGTGGACATTTAAGGGGAAACACTTAGACTCTCTGGAGGAGTCCATCACTGAAGAGATAGATTTTGATAAGGCGAATGGTCCCCATGATCACCTCCTGAAGCTGTCTCCTTTGGAGACATCTTAGAAATCCTTAAGCAGAAAGGTGGTTAGACATCCAGCAACCCTACATCTGAAGAATCTGTTCTCCTGGAGGCTTTTGGTACTAGATCTTCTACCTCCTGGGGGACTCCACCCACTGATGATCTCTTTGACTTGATCTCACGGCAGGGGTGGAAGGACCCTGACACCGTAGAGCCCATTCCTTGCAGACCAGATAGGATAATGGCACCACCTGCAGATAGGCAGTTTTGGGGGAAGGAAGTTCCTGTTGATGCCATGGTCATTGTGGTGGCCACCAAGAAGGAACTCGCTGAGGAAAGTTCCACTGTTCATCCCCCCAGCAGGGAGTCATGAGCAATGGACGGATTTGGGAAGTGTGTCTATGCTTCAGCGACCTTCACTTTGAGGTCTCTGAATTATTTTGCAAATTTACTAGGCTACAGATGGATTTGATCAAGGAGTTATTAAATACCCTCTGAAATGCTGTTTCTGATAAAGTTCAGTCATCTGTTACTTCCCAGGTAATGACCCTACAGTTCATATCCAATTCATCCATGAGGTTGATTTCACATATAGCAAAAGGAACCTCAAGGGCAGTGGGTTCATGCTTTTCCATAAGGAGACATGCCTGGATGCACCTGTGTGAGTTTGTTGAGCCTTTCAAGTCTTTTTTGTCAGTGCTTCGTTTGATGGAACATCTTTATTGAGCCCCAAAGTAAAAGACACTTTGTCAGATGTGAAAAAGATGGTAAGACCCTATCTGCCATGGGCGTGTGTTTTTTGACTGCTCAATGAACCTCATCCAGGAATCAATGAGGTAGTCAAAAAATGTGTTTCAAGAAGTCTCAGGGTCCTTTTCAAGACAAATGTGGAGGAGGTTCCTCCAGAGGCAGAAGAGGGAACTCTGATGGATGGAAGATGCCTCTGTGGCAAGGGGTGGCCCACAGAACCAGGGTTTCAGAGAATTATTCTTTGACAAACCCTACCAGCACTCCTGAAAGGAGGCCCAATTGTCCAGCTCTGGAGACAGTCGGGGGATGATTATCCCTGCACCAGACAGCCTGGCTAGATATAACAAAAGAAACTTGGGTGCATAAGATTATTTCCAGAGGCTATATAATGCCCTTTTCCCTTTCATCTCCAATCTCATGAAAAATCCCAGATGTTCCACCCAGTCAGGGGGAACAAGCAACAATTCAATACAAATGCTGTTAGAAAAAAAGAGTCATCCAAGAGGTCCCATCAGACCAGATCAAATCTGGAACTTACTCAAAGTTCTTTTTGGTGCCAAAGAAAACAGGGGACTGGAGACTAATTCTGGATCTCTCCAAACTAAACAAGACAGTTCAAAGAACCAAGTTTTGGATGGTCATGGTTCAGTCTATTCTCCCCTTTCTGAGCAAGGATGACTGGATGTGTTCTATAGACCTTCAAGATGAATACTATCATATAAAGATGAACAGGTGATCCGGAAGGTACTTGTGCTTTTAGCTTGGAGCCAGTCATTATCAAGTCAGCATACTGGCCTTTGGACTCATCACAGCCCCCAGGGTGTTTACCAAGTGCATGGCAGTAGTAAGCACCTCACCTGAGACTGCAGGGATTCCAAGTGTTACCATATCTAGACAACTGGCTCATTACCACTTTGACCTGGCATCAACTGATATATGCAAGAGACCAGGTTCTCCAGACTTACTCTCTTCTGGGGCTAACCATAAACTATGACAAGTCTCATCTGCAACCAGCTCAAGAGTTTAGCATTTATAGGAGCAATTCTTATTACAAAATCAGCCATTGCTTCCCTTGTATTACTGAGAGTTCAGACTACAGGATTTCAAGTCAAAAAGATAATCTGCAGCTCCTTAATTTCAGCCTGCCTGGTCCTTCAGGCTCTGGGATCAATGACAGCAGCAATGTTAGTACCACTTGCCAGGCTTTATATGAGAATTCTTCAGTGGATGTTAGATGCTCAATGGTCAATTCTTTATCAGCCTATGTCTTACCAGATAAGAATCACTCACACATGCAAGACAGATTTCAAGTGATGGATTCATTCAGACCAGATTCTGCAAGGTCGTCTGTTCATTCCCCCTCAGTCCAAGGTCATAGTAACCACAGACACTTCCCAGCTAGGGTAGGGGGGCATTATCTGGGGAAGACAGTCCAAGGCACCCTATCTCCTGAGGAGGCCAATTTGCATATAAATGCCCTAGAGATGAGAACAGTGCTGTTAGCATTGCAGGCATTTTCAGAATGCCCTACCATTGGGGACAACTGCAGTAGAGTCAGACATTTTGTCAGTCATCTGGTACATCAACAAACAGGGAGGAGCCAAATCCTACCCATTGTGTTGAGAAGCTCTCAGAGTGTGGCAGTGGGTGATCTCTTCCAACCACTTTATTTTAACAACATGCATTCCGGGGAAGTCCAGTGTGATAGCAGACACATTGAGCAGGTGCATTCTTCAACCTCACGAATGGTCCTGCAACAAAAAGATTGTGAACACAGTCTTCTGATAATGGGACCAGCCTTGCTGCTATTTATTCTCATCCCCCCAAGAACAAATACAGCAGCTACTTTGCCCTAATCCCCCCATAAAGCAAATCTCCGAGGGGTGCTGTATTTCACAATTGGCCCCATGCTCTCCTTTATGCATATCCTGCCACTCCATTATTACACAAATTCCTGCAGAAAGCTGCAAGGTTGAAGAGTGAGGTCATTCTCATGGCCCCTTATTGACCTTGACAAATTTGGTTTCCCTTCCTTTGGCCTCACCTGATTCAACCACCTTGGTTTCTGGATCCAACTCCAGACCTCCTGTCTCACCCAACAGGCATGATACATCCAGACATAGTGAATCTCAGGCTGGCTGCCTGGTTCCTGCAATTCCATCAATAGCCAGGCAACCTATGCTCTCTGCTCCTGTCCATCATATTCTTTTGTCCTCCCATAAACCTTCCACCAGGAAACTATACTACAGCAAATGGAAGAGATTTGTTTTTAGGCTCAAAAACATAATATTGAACCTTTCACAGCCCCCTTTCACAATATCTTGAAATTTCTAGTGCATCATTTTGAAGAAGGAGCTAGTTCTTCTACTGTTAAAGTACAATTAGCAGCAATTTCAAATGTTCATGTTGGAATAAATGGGTCATAGGTTCATAGGTGTTTACTAGGCTAATGACCACAAGAGCTTTTTTATGCATCCCAAATCTCTGACAAGTTCTGATACCCTTGATAAGTGTAAGCATGGGCCTGGGGGTTTTCTGTAGTGCCCCATAAGTTGAGCAAAGCATGTTTGAAAGGCACTCTACTCTTAAGCCCCCCCCCTTAAAGATCCTACTCTCCCTTGGAACCTAAACCTTGTGCGGTCATTCTCATGGCCCCTTATTGACCTTGACCTTGTTGTTTGTCTCTTTCACAATGTCTCTTTGAACCCTCAGCTACATGCAAAGTCAAATATCTTTTGTGGAAGACAGTTTTGTTAGTAGTCATTACCTTGGCCAGAAGAATTTCTGAGATCCAAGCATTGTGATCAAAACCTCCATACCTGATCTTCCATAAAGACAGCGTTACCGTAAGTACAAACCCATAATTTCTTCCAAAGATGGTGTCAGAATCCAATTTAAAGCAATGTATTAATTTGCCAGTATTCTTTCCCAAATTTTCTAACAAAGGAGAATATGTATTATAGTTATTCAATGTTCATTGTCAGTTGTGTTTTTACTTACATAGAACTAAAAACATCAGAAATTCTGACCAATTGTTTGTTTCATATTCAGAACCAACAATGGGTAAACCAGTTACCAAAGTTACTTTATCTAGATGGATAACAAATTGCATTTCCTTTGTGTATAACAAATTGGGAATTGCTGTGACAAAACCTGTGTGAGCCCATTCCACCAGATCCAAGGCAGCTTTCTCAGTTTTTTAGTCTAGAGTTCCATGGATGATATTTGCACAGCAGCTACTTGGACTACTTCCCATACCGTTATTACTCATTACAAATGAGATCTGGTCTCCAGAGGAAGGGCATTCTTTGGTTCTATGGTGCTCAGAAATATCCTTCATTGAGTCTGCCCTAGAAATTAGGTAGCTGGACTGTGTCTTATCACTTGAGGACAGAATGAAAATTGACAATATCAAATAAAGAAGTTATGTGCTTACTATAACGTTCCATCTGTGTTGCCCATTTTCATTCTTCCTCAGCTTCCCTCCCACCAACTCCCATCCTTAAGGCTTCTGGAAGAATGAGTGCTTAGAGGACCTTTATGTCCTTAATTTTTACATAAACTCCAGGTATGGCTTCTCCATGATGATTACCATCTTTTATTTTCTACTAAGGTAGCAAACAAGATTTTAGGTAATTGGGGTTGGTGCATTGTGGGTAATGGAGAAGCTGTAGAGTTTTTGTTGCCACAAGCTTTAGCCACAGTCGAGTCAGATCAGAGGGATGGGATCCGAACCCATCAGTTGAAGAAGAATGAAAATGGGCAACACAGATGGAACGTTATGGTGAGTACATAACTTCTTTTTACACTTATTGGATGTTCATAGATAGTTACATTTCTATCGGCTCAGATCTGAGAAATTTAGGAAATCTGCCTAGTTGTTTGTGTTCTTTTCATAAACCAAATGGGGTCAACCAGTTTCAAAAGTAACTTTATCAAGATGGCTGACTATTGCATTTCCTTTGTCTATAGAAAGCTGGGTTTGGTCCTTCCTAAATCTTTAAAGGACCATTCAACTAAGTCTATGGCGACTTCATCAGCTTTCCTATCCAAAACTTCCATAGATGATATTTGTTTAGCTGCATCTTAGGCTAATCCTCATACCTTTATTACTCATTACAAATCGGATCTGGTCTCAAGGGGAAGAGCAGCCTTCAGCACTACAGTACTCAGGAATATCCTTCCTAGAGTCCACTTGGGATTCAGGTAGCTGAGGACTCTGTCCCATATACTGAGGAATGAATGAAAATTGACAGCAGCAGATAAAGAAGTTTTGTGCTCACCATAATGTTCCATCTGTGTTGCCCATTTTCATTCTTCCTCAACTCCCCTCCTTCCAGCCCCTTATCATGATTCTTTGATGACTTTGTAACAGCGGGTGAGTGCCTCAGGAATCAAGTTCCTTTTTCTCTGAGCTCCAGGAAGTGATTTTTCCATAGTATGTAAATATAGCAATGTTTTACTTTGGGAGGTGGGAACAAGATCTGGAGAAGGACTGGGACTACAACATTATGGGTGAGGGAGGAGCTCAGGAGTTTGTGGTTTCCACGAGCTGTAGACCAGCAACCGAGTTGGATCCAAGGATCGAATCTGAACACATATCTTAAGGAAGAATGAAAATTGACAACACAGATGGAACATTATGGTGAGTACATAACTTCTTTTTTTGGTATATTGGCAGGCTAGAAGGGCATTAATGCCCGTGCTTGAAATATTTGTATATATGTATATATATCTATGTATTTTAGTTTGTAATCACTTCATAGAAATAATAACATTGTAGGCGAGTAATGGTCCATGGTAGAAGCTCAGAGATACTTAGCTATATATGACTGCAATTGCAAAAGTTAGAAATTTCTAAATAGTAAGTTTTGGCATATTGTAATAGTGATATTTTGGTTTGCGTATTGCACCATTGCAATATCAGCTTGGATTTTTTTTATGTGGAAGCGAAAGGGGATTCAGTATTCCCTTTTCCTTTTATTAGTATATGCCATCCAGTAGTAGTCTTATACCTTGGCATGGAGAAAAAACTCCACTAAATTGGTCCAACCATGTCTAGTATTTAACACATTTTTGCAAGGATTCAAACTATCACTGCATCCCCACACTATTATCCAAGGTAGCAAGCTGCCCCTGCAATCCCCCTACTAATAGATTTCCTCTGCAAGATTACATAATTTTGAATAATATTAACTTTTCACAGTTTGTAAGGCCATTCGTTTTGAAGAGAATATCAGGGCATTACTACCTGTGGACGTTTTAGGTAAGGCTGCTTTACTGCTTAATGATGGACATAGACATTATGTCAGTGCGAGTGAGATAATGACATGCTCTCTCTTTCTCTCTCTTGCTATTTCTCTATTAAAATCCTGACAAGACAGGAAGTATAAGGAACTGTTACTCATGGAATCATGACACAGTGCTGAGTTAGAAAGTGCTGATACACTCTCACTTGGTGAATATGGAAACTGTTATCAACTCTTAAGAAAGATGTTTCTAGACCTAATACAGACCTGCTGTTATTTCTGTTCTTTAGGTTTTGTGTTATGCACTGAAAAACATTGCTGGCTGTATAAAAGTAAACATATGTGACTTAATTTCACTAAAATTTATATAACACATTAGTTTTACTTTTGCTCCTTTTCTCTTGATACAGCTAATTAATGGTCCTTTTTTTTTGTACCTGCAGGACTTAATGGCAGATCACAATCCACAGTACCTAATTGAACTGAATGGAAACAAGAGCCCCGATGACCTCTTCATTGTATGTTCTGTGCAGAATGTATCCATATTATCTTGTGGTATTTAAATGCAGCACATTCTCATACTATGATTTATATGACATATTAACTTTTTTTTTTTTTTTAATTTTGCTTTGCTGCTTACAAACATATATTAGCAATGTTATGCATTACTGATTGCAAAACTTTCTTTCAGTGGGTTAAAAAGTACAGTCGTATAAAATCTTATCATAACAGTAGATGTTCTTCTCTTCACTTTTGCAATATTCTTTAGACATGGGATTTCTTGCTAAGGGGAGCCCAACATCCGGCCATTATATCAAACCCATAGGAATATATGGACTTTGTACATCACATTTATGCTGTCCACTCAAGGAGTAGTGCATAAAGATGACATACAGATGTACATATCTCAGAACTGAAAAGCCCCAGGAGTGACAAATATTCCTAGGAAATAGGAGGAACATGTCCATCCAGAAGGAGAAAGAGGAAAATAATTCCAGGCCAGGAATACAGAAGGACTAGGGCAGAGCAGAAAGGAGGAGGAGGGAGGGAGCAAATACTGCAACACTGACAAGAAGGACTTCTACTGTTATTGTAAGATTTTACACAACTGTACTATGTCCTTCTATATCACTGTTTCAGTATTCTTTACATAAGGGAGAGTACAAAATATCAAGAGGAAACTTGGGAAGAGTAAGGCCCAGAGGAGCCCACTAGAAAACCATGTAAGATGGCTCTGGCAAAGCCAGCTCTTGCTTTGGAAACAACATCCAACTTGTAATGCTTAGTGAAGGTATGGGCAGAAGTCCACATAGCAGCCTTAAGTATCGAACTGGTATTCAGCCCTTTGAAAAAAAGCAGCAGAGGAGGTAACAGCTTTACTAGAATGAGCCTTTACAGAAGCAGAAAGACTTTTACCATGAAAGGAATAACAAAAAGAAATGTTCATAGAGATCCAGGAGGATAAGGTTTTCTTCGAAACAGCCAAACTTAAGGCTCTGGTCATGAAAGGAAACAAAACTTTGGTCAGATTTACGAATAGCTTTAGTCTTATCCAAATAATATCTGAGCTGTCTATGCAAATCCAAAGTCTGAGGAACCTACTCACTAGCAGAGTGTGGAGAAGGCATAAAGGAGGGCAAATTAATAGACTGATTAAAATACAACTCATTAATCACTGTGGGCATGAAAGAAGGATTAGTATGAAGAGACACCCTGGCCCTTTGAAAAAAATAAGAAAGGAGGAACACCCATAAGAGCCTGGAGTTCAGAGACTCTTTTAGTGGAATAAGGGCCAAATAAGAACAGTCTTCCAAGTACAATGTTGTAAGGAAGCTGAACAGCAAGCTCACAATGAGCCTGAGTCTATTTTTCAAGCACAAAAGGTCCCAGGAAGGGGGAGTAGGCTTGCTTGCTGATATACCACATCACTATGGTATTGTCTGTGAAGATTTTTGTGAGGCTCTGGATGAATTAATGAAAAGTCTGAATAGCTAAAAGGAGAGCTCTCATCTCCTTTATGTGACCTCTGATGAGGAGGCCAGAAACCCTGGTCTTTGAGGGAACCCAAGGAAGGCCCCACCCTCTGCCTGAGGCATCTAAAAATGTTCCTGAAATGGGATTTGTGGTTGAAAAAGAAGTCCTAGGTTGGGAGAAAGCGTAAGAATCTATCACTGAAGCTCGGGTTTGAAACATGGAAGTAAAGGAACTAGAAAACCCAGTGGATAACAGTGTTGAAGCCACTCTGACTTCAGGAACCATTGTATTTTTCTCATATGGCTTTTGGCTAGTGGTAGCATAGAAATGGTGTAGGCCATGGATTCTAGAACCCTTAGAAAATCCCTGACTGTGACTGAAACCAGAGTAAGAAGAAAGTGAAAAAAAGTGATTAGAGAGAGAGAGAGACTTGGGTGGAGGCAGGGATGCTGGAATGGGAATGATCTGGATCCTGCAACTGAGAAAAATATAATCCTGAGAAGGAACCATGACTGATTTCTAAAAGTTTATGGTAAATCCCAGGCTTTATAAGACACAAACTGTAAACTGGCGGTGCTGAAGTAAGATCTCGGGGGATGAAACCTGAATGAGCAGGTCATCCAGATAGGGAAATATTTGAACTCCTCTCATCCTGCAGAAGACAAAGACAGGAGCAAAGCATTTTGTGAATACCCTTGGGACAGTAGAAGGGCCAAAGGACAAAGAAGAAAACTGAAAAGAGGATTAATTTGGATGTGAAGCATCCTTGAAGTACAGGGAGGGCCTGGGGAAGAAGATGAGGGAACAGGGTTTGAAGGGACAACATCCAAAAAGAAGGTACCTTCAGAAAGGTGTTGAGCTGAGAAAGATCTATAATGGGTCTCAAGGTGCCTTCCTCCCTAGGAACCAGAAACATCCTGGAATAAAACCTTTTCCCTTCCTGGGCAGGGGGCACAACTTGAATGGTTCCCTGAGCCAAAAGGCCATGACACAGGTGACTTCCAAGATGGCTGCAAATTAAGTAAAAGCTTATTTCTAACTCTCCCAATGTGAAAACAGAAACTCAGCAGGAAAGGCCAGTAGACTTGTGTTTATGGGTAAATTTCAGTAACTGGCTATTAAGTGCACTGCTTGGAAGCCAGTAATAAAGAAATACAGAAGACCTGGAAAAAAATCAGCTAAAAAAAGGAAGGAATAAAAACTGACTGGGGCGAGTTGTGCAGCTGTTCAGCAAAAAGTAATGCAACTTTAAGATATGACTTCCAGTAACCTACAGGAAGATATAAGACAACTGCACACAGACCTGGTTAAAATAAACAAAACACTGATGGAGTATATTAACACAAACAACAAAAGACTGGAAAAAACAGAAGAAGCTTTAAACAGATATTCAGATGAGATGACAAAGCTGCAAAAAACAGAGGTTGAAATAAAGAAAAGGCTGGCTGAATACAAGACTGCTCAGAAAGAGATTTTCAAAAATAATACAATTAGAGGATAGAGCACATAGGGAACACATGAGCTTTTCAGCTATACCACAGAAGCTAGAAGGAATAGACTGCATTAATTTTATGAACGCACAAATAAGCAACTGGACTGGTATTCAACAGCAGGAATTGTTGAAAGGGCACATTGTGTGTATGCTCCAAACCTGACTATAAGAAAGCAACCTAGACCTTTAATAGTAAAGATATAATCCTACCAGCAGAAGGAGTTGATTCTGACAAAATTGTGGAAGAAGGACGAAGTACTAAATATGGGAGATGGCAGTGTGTTTGTGGAGAATGATTACTCATTGTACACCAGACAGCAGAGGAGAAAATTTATTCCACTATTCAGGGAATGTCGAGATGCAGGTGTGAGATTGAAATTGCTGTACCCAGCTATCTTCAAGGTATTCTTCCCTGGAGGGACAAAATCATTTTTTGATGAAGTACATGCTAAGGAGGAAATACAAAAGTTTGTCCAACAAAAAGTGAGCTGTGAAACAGAAGTGGATTCTGCTTCTAATAAAGACCACAGAGAGACTATACTTATGCAACCTTTTCCAGTGTTTCAAAGGACGATGTTGGAGAGAAGGAAGGGAGCAGGAGAGTTGACTAGAAGAATCAAGAGTACATTGGAAATGAAGCAGAGACAGGATTTGGAGATGAACAGTAATAAAACCAATAACTTAATATGGGATTACAATGCAATAATTATATTTGTGAAATATGACAGACCAAGAAAATCTGGAAATGTTCAACTTTTTCAGAGTTTGTTGGACTTTTGGGGGACTCTAAAGCATATGCCCTACTTCATGTCATTAATGTTCAGAAAAGTGCTTTGGGGAAGGCAAGAGGAGGGAGAAAGTTAATTGTAAGTAAAGATTTTATTTCTTGAATAGTACCAATTTTGTGGCATGTGGTTTTCTTTACATGCTATAAAGTATTTTTTTTTCAGTTATTTTTAAGTGCAATGGGGATTGTAAACAGGTGCTGCTGTTCTTTTTTCCTTTTTTTCTTCCTTTTTTCTCCCTTCTCTCTCTCCTTAAGTTTTAAGAAATGTAGACACTGCCTGGTTATAAAGCATGATAGAAGAGAGATTAATGTGCTTTTTCTCATTCCTGCATGGGGAAATGACTGGATTAAAGACCTTAGATTGATTTATTAACAAGTTTTAAGAGAGCAATTAAATGAAAAAGAACATTGAATATTATGAGGCTTTTTCTAGCAAATACATGTAAGTTCAGTAACAGTTCTTAAGCTGGCCTACATGTTTCCACAGAAACAGTCTGATAAAGAGAAACTAGCTGCCTGGTTCTCATGTCTTCATGGAGACAATTTGATAAAGAGAAACTTTCTACAGTCTGGTGGAGAGTGATTGGCTGAGGGGAAAAAAAGAAAAGAGAAATTGGCTAAAAGGGTCTATATTATATGTTCAAAGTTTGAAAACTTCCAACGTTAAATATTCAAATTTAAATGTTCGAAGTTTCAAACATCGAACATATAATAAAAAAAAATGGAACTTACCTGACTAGTGTAGGCAGGAGTGCAAGCCTTTCTGCACCTCACAACCCCCACTCTTTAAATATACCAACTCCGAGACAGCACTATAGTGCAGTAAAGGGAAGATTTCCCTTACTGCACTGAAGTGCGGTCTTGGAGTTGGTATATTTAAAGAGTGGGGAGTGTGGGGGGTGCAGCCCCACACGTGGGGGCTGCAGGGGACTTGCCCCCCTGCCTACAGCCATTAGTTTTGTTTTTTTGTTTTTTTTACATATGTTCGAAGTTTTATAACTTCAAACATTTAAATTCGACATTTTAATGTTTGAAGTTATAAAACTTCGAACATATGATATAGACCCAGCTAAGAGATAATGTTCTCTGTAAGCATACAGGGGATTTCCCAATGTAGATAATGTTCTCTGAAAGCATTCAGGAGCTTTCCCAAGGTAGTTCATGTTCTCTGAAAACATTCAGGGGGTTTGAAAGCTGGGAGAGCTATAAAGTTAAGACAACACCAATCAGCAGTTAGTGGAAGCACAGACTGCACCATGCATCTTAGCATGGATGATGTTTCTTTTAGGTTCATAGGTTCATAGGCAGGTACTAGGCTATTGGGCCAAGGGCATAAGTAAGCCTTGCCAACAAGGTTCCCTGGCTTACGCCCCCAAGAAAGTTATTTTCCTGTGTCCCTGTTGAGCAGAGCCACAGAAGTGATCCCTGGGGTGTATTTCCTATTTCCCGTCCACTCATCAAGATTTTTCTTGAACAGTGCTAATGAGGAACTTTGCATGACATAGATGGGTAGCTTGTTCCAGAGTATGGGAAGTCTCTGGGACAGGAATCTATCCATCCAGCATGTCCTGTTTATTGTGGTGACAAGGTTTAAGTCCCTAGGTTAACTCAAGTCTGTGAGTGTGTCTGTCAGTTTGGGACTTTTGTTCCTATTAGGAGGATAAGACTTCACTATTTGAAAGTGTACATAGTTTTGTGTGTTAGTATTAAGTTAGTAAGTTTGAGGGGGGTATTGGGGATGTGTTTGTTGTTTTGTTTGTATGTTTTCAATAAAACAAAAAGTTTTATAATATGTGACACATGCTCAAATGGATATGACAAGAAACAACTGTATAAAAGTTCAACCTGCCAAACAGTACATGCATGTAACACAAAAGCTGGAACTATACATTTAACAAAAAAAGGTGTTACACATAAAAGGTGGGAATAATAACTTTTCAATACAATGATGTTTTCTTTAATGTCTTTAAATGTAAATGGTCTCACAGATAAATACAAACAAGAAAGAGTAGTGCACTATATTAAAAAATGTACAGTGCAAATAGCTATATTAGAGGAGACACACAGAATTGAACATGTGAATCTGATAAAGAAAGGTTTTCAGGATAGTTATTCAGCAGAATACCTGGGACAAAGGAAAAGATGAGTACTTATATTAATTACAAAAAGAGCTCCAATAATGATAGAAGAAGATAAAAATGATAATGGCAGATTTGTAGTGCTAAGGGGCTACTGGCAAGGAAGGATTACATTGGCATGTATTTACATTCCACCTAAAACCACTGTAATGGAGCTTAAGAAAATTATGTGAGTAATAATCAGTTTTCAGCAAGGAATATTACTTATTGGTGCGGACTGGAACTTGATTTGCAGCAGTGCAGATGTGTCTGCGGGGGGGGGGGCAGAAGGGAAATTATAACAAAGGAGGGTAGATTTTTGAAGAAATTTATGAAAATATTTGGCATGGAAGATGTGAATTCAGTAATAAGAGTTTGGAGTGAATTTACATATTATACCCCAAGATAAAAAAGCTAGGCTAGGCTAGACAGAATTTACATTTCACAGAACATGTGCATTTAATTGAAGGTCTTGATACTCACCCAATAACTATTTTAGATCATGCACCAATAATAGCTAAAATAAAATACAGGGTAATGAAATAAAAATGAGACATTGGTGCTTTCCCACCTTTCTGTTGAAAAGAGAGGAGTTTAAGGAATGGGTAGTAGAAATTATATAGGAGCTGATAGAGAGGATAGAAATTTTGTCTGCAAATATAGCTAGGGCGTGGGAGAAAATTAAGGTGGAGTTTAAAAATAGGGTGGAAATAAAAGAAAGGGAGCTATGATTAAGAAGTATCAAGAATTAGTTAGAGGGACTGACAAATGTTAAAGTATTGCTGAATATGGGGACTCTCACAGAACAAGAGGAGGATCAACTGCAGAATGCTAGGCAGAAAATAAGGGATTACCTCGATATTATGCAGAAACTTAGAAAGATTGCTGTTAAGCAACTGTTTTTTGATAATAGCACTAGAGCACAAGAATGTTTAGCACAATGGCTCAGGCAAAATAAAGTAGAAAGGGTTGTCGCCAGATTTAGGGAGCCAGTAACAAAGAAGGTAATGAGAGATCCCGTAGAGGTACTAGAAATATTTCGGAAATTCTATGAGAGTCTGTATAAAGCAGAAAAATATGAAAATCAAGAAAAGATACAAATGGAAATGTTTATGGAAGATGAGGCTCACTTACTAACAGTTTGAAAGCTAATAGGAAAAAACTGGTAAAGCTCTTGAAGGTTTTGTTTAACAATATCTTGAGAGGAGGAGAAATACCATCATCCTGGAAGAAAGCAGTGGTAGCTGTAATGCCTAAAGAGGGTAAGGATCCATCAGATCCAGCTTCATACAAGCCCATTTCAATAGTAAACCATGATTATAAAGTGCTCATGACTATAATAGCTAAAAGAATGGCAAAAGTAATGGCAAAACTGATAGATATGATTCATGAATCAGTGTGGTTGTGTGGAGAGGAGGCAAACATCTGACAACATTAATAGAGCACTGATGATCCAGAGGGAAGCAGACTATAAGAAAATGCCATTGTTGTTGGTGGGTCTTGATGCATAGAAAGCATTTGACAGAGTAAGCTGGGACTTTATGAGTAGGGCAAAGGAAGCATTTGCATTTCCTAAAAAAATGATAAGGTTGATTAGGAGAATGTATGACGGATCAAGGCGAAAATTAAAGTGGGTGCGGTCCTCTCTAATAATTTCTGTTTGAGCAGAGGAACCAGACAGGGGTGTTCTCTTTCCCCTTTATTATTTGCATTATATTTAGAGCCATTGGCAAAGAAAATAAGGACTCAGAAATTCAAGGATATAATTGGTATGGTAATCAAGAAAAGCTGTCTCTATTTGCAGATGATATTATTTTGTGCCTGGCAAAACCAGAAAAAGACATTACACTGTTGTGGAACAATTTGAGACAGTTTCAGATCTTTACTGGATACAAAATATTAATGATGCTAAAACAAAGGCAATAGTAGTAAATTGTGTACCCACACATGAACTGGTTCAGGAATACCCATATTTATGGAGCCATGATAAAATGAAATATTTAGGAGTATGGATTAAAAATGATTCTCATGTGGCAACTAAGGACATGTTGAAAGAGACTAAACAAAAAGATAATACAAAAACTGAGAAAATGGAAACTTTGTTTTATGGATATGGATAGTACGATACAAGCAGTTAAAATGTTTTTAGTCCATTTATAGGTTCATAAGTGTTTACTAGGCTAATAACCACAACGATCTAGTAATTCATCCCAAATTTCTAACAAGTTCTGGGACCTTTGATAAGTGTAAGCATGGGCCCGGGAGATGAACCATTTGCAAGTTACCTGTGTCCATTAGAGGCATAGGTGTCAAACCAGGGATGAATTTGCGGTTTCCCATCCAATCATCCAAGTTGCACTTGACTTGGGTTAGGGAGGAACTCTGCTTCACATGGATGGGAAGCCTGTTGCATAGACTGTCTTATACACAGGTCAGGCATATTTTTATCAACCAGAAGAGAAGTTGTGGGTATCAATTAGTAAAGAGCTGAAGGACTTTATCTGGGAGGGGAAGATGGCAAGAGTCAAGTGGGATAAGCTGATTCTTCCAGTAGAATAGGGCATATTGGGATTAACCAATTTCAATGGGTAGTTCAGAGTTACATGGTGAAGACTCCTACATGTAGCACAAGTGAAAAACAATAATTCAAAGTGGAAAGGAATTATAATGAAACACAGGGGAAGCTCAAGAAACAAGGAGAAACTGGGATTTTGGATGCAGGCCTTTAAGGAGAACAGCAATAATCATGCAGAATGTTATATCTGTAAAGCAGCAGAAAGTATTCTAAGAACTAAACCAACATAGGAATGGAGAAAGGAGATTCTGCCATTAGGGATGACTGCAATTAGGGATATAGACAATAGGCAAGAGGGGGCCAGAATTTATTGGAGAAAACTAGCAAAGGAACCAAGGTATTGGGAGCAAATAACTAGAGAGGGAAAGGTAATTGAATGGGAAGATGCCAGGAATTGATTTGGACTGCAGGATAGAGATTGCCTTCCCTATTCGGGATTAATGTCAGAGTATAGGCAAAAAGGAAGAAATAGGGGGTCCAAACGAAAGACCAGCACTGGTAGAGTTTTTAATAGAATCTAGAACAAAAGCTGCCATTACAAAAGGTTTAATTAGTAGAGCATATAAAATATTGCATGATAACTATAAGAATCAATCAGAGGATGTTAGAAAGGACTGGGAAGAGAGACTGGATAAGCAATTCATAAAAAAACAATGGGAGGTTATAGGTATGTCTCCCAAATATGCAACAAAATCTAGAAGATTTAGGATTTTTGCCTGAAATTGTTTACATAGATATTTTTATACCCCAAGTAGACTCCAGATAATTTTTCCTCAGGTAGATGGCAAATGTTGGGGGTGTGAAGGGAAAAAAGATGTAATTGGGAACATTTTTCTGGGAGTGCAGTGAGTTGGCGGACTTTAAGGATTCCCTGTGGGATGTACTGTCAGAGATGCTGGGTGGACAGATTGGTCTGTCAAGGGAAGTGATTTTTCTGAGCTATGATACAGAATCAGAATTGTCTAGACATGGTATGTATGGCCTTGCTGTGTCTAATAATGGCAACTGCCAAAAAAGAAATTACTAGGAAATGGAAATCAAAATCTAAAGCAACTGTATTGGAAATAGTGACTATAGTAACAGAGATAAAACAACTGGAATTGAGATCTTTAGAAAAGGGTGGGAGTAAACTGCATAGGAAAAATGGGAATTGTAGGAAAAATACATACAAGGGAGGAATGATGCCTAAAAGGCAGCAGGACTTAAATGAGCTATGTAATGTTTGAGTGAGAAAGATTGGGTAGATTATAAGTTATGTATAATGTTTGCAGCTGGGAGTGTGTCAGTATGGTTTGTGATGTAAAATGCTTGCGACTAGGATTATGTTGGTGTAGTTTGTTTTCATTTATATAAATGTATGATTGTCTATGTAGTAAGTGATGGTTTAATGAAGATGTTTCCCGTTAAAAAAAAGAAGCAGGAATTGGGTAATTTATGTAATATTGCTTAGGTTATATGATATAGAGCAATATATGTGAACTATAATGTTTGTTTTGTTAATATAGTTTGATTACTTTTATGTGAATGTAAATTTGCCTGTGTCACAAGTGATAATTCAGTAAAGATGTTTGGAAAAAAAAAGTTGTGATGCAGTTCTGGAAAGAAAGGAAACTGTTCCTGAGGAAGTTGAGGGATGCCCAGAAAAGGAGGAAGGGATTTCCACATCATGAAGCATCCCTGTCAGATGAAGGACAGAACCCAAGAGTCTTGAGTGGCCCATAACCAATTGAGAAGGGACAGGAAAAGCTGAAGGAATAAGGAAACCTGACACAAGGAAAGGGGAAGCAAACTGTCAGATAGAACCTGATTGTCTTGAAAAGGAGGCTTCTGAGAAGTAGAGTATGAGTAGACTTAGCAGAAGGTACATGCCTGGAATCCTTTTTACCTTTAGGAAAAAGGCAAGGTTGTCTGCATATAAAAGCAGATTTGAATGGATAATTCCTCTGGAATTTAGGGATAGGAAACAGAAAAATATGTTTCAATTCTTGCTAGGCTTTGCCTTTATCCTGGAGTGACTTAAAATCTCAGCAGCTGCAACAGAACAAAAAGGTTCTTGCCATCAAGAGGAGCATCCAACAATTTAGCCTAATATCATCAGGTAACGGCTAGAGACAAAGCCAAGAATAATGTTTCAAAACAGAACCAAAGGTAGCAGCCCTTGAGGAGATATCAGCTGCATAATAACTACATTTAATAGAGTGGAGAGCCACTTGAGAGGTAGATCCCAGTACAGAAAGGGATGAAACCTTCCCTTCTGAATCAGGGAGGTCAGAAATTGCCTGACAGCCTTAAGAGAGAAGGGAAAAAACATACCAGATCATATATGTCTAGTAACTAATAGCTCAAAATGCCAGGTTGGCAGTATTTGCCTAAATGTTCCATAGCTCTACTGTCCTTGTCTGAAGAACGTAGTTTAGTAGATGGCAAAAGTTTAGAAGGTTTGTTAGATGACACAGACACTGCAAAAACATCAGCCGAAGGACATTTGTATAAGAACTTACAATCAACAGGCACCTTGTAAAATCTATCAGGTTTCTTAGAGGCTGGACGTTGAGAATCAGGGGCTACAGAGTCTGCTGAAAATGTATCTAGAAGGGCAGCCAAGACTGGAGGTACAACAGATGGCTTAGGAAAATCCATCTGGGGGATCTTTTGAATATCAGAGCCTGAGAACAGTTCCATTTGAAATATTCCTTCATGCGAGAAATAGTGTCCCAAAGAAGAGGTCTTCCAATGGAGAGACTGGACTAATGGAATCTTTCTCCTCATATCCATAATCCAAAGAAGGGATTTGAGAGGAATATGCCAGACTCTTCCCCAGAATCCAAATCCTCTTTAGAGGATTTCTGCTATCTGGGCCTCTTAAGGGGGTGTAGATGATGAAGGAAGAGCAGGCAGAGAAACTCCTTGAGGAGACTTTAAGGCCATTAAGGCATTAAAGACCCCCTGTGTAAAACCCTGACATTCACGTTGGGGATCTTTAGTAGCAGTGAAATTTGCTTGTTTTTTGTTACTTTTTTACAACGTACCTATTTTACTGACTATTGCTGCCAGGCTTCCCAGGGAATCAGGCACCTTATTCTGCTTAACCATAGAACAACGTGCTGGTTTCTCTGTTCTTCCTTCCACCAGAAAATTGTTAAATAGCTTTTGCCAGCACAGCAGGCTACTAAAATGTCTCAGCCAAAGATGGGTGACTCTGCTGTCACCAAAACTGATTCCTTGGACCAGTCAGTCTCTTAGGAGATATGATTTGCTACAACTGGAATTTCCTGAATTACTCATAATCCTCCTATTCTGTTTGCTTTGGAAGATGTTTTTGTCACTGCCTACAATTTCCTTTTAAGGCAGCTTGCTGGCCTAATGGAAAAAAACAGACAACTTTATAAAGTGCCTTAGTCTTTTAAGGTTTTATACATCCATCCCAGATCATTTCCATCAGCTATTGATTTAGTGAATCCAGCTTCTGCTAAGCATTTGGTTAAAGCTAATCCTTTATCTTCTGACAAGGATGGTAAGGCTTTTGATAAATTTGGGGGGAAAGTATAACTTTTTGCAATGCTTGTTTTTAGAATTCTTAACTGCTAAACTCATATGTTAAAGTTTCTGTTTGCCTCTTGTGAGAATATGAGTAATATCTTGGCATTGGTTTCCTCTTGTGGGGAGAAGTCTACATTGTGTGACTTGGCTTCTTCTGTGACTCACATGACTACCTATTGTTTCAAATGTGCATATGATTCTGCTGATGGCACATCAACATCCACTGCCACTGCAACTGGAACAGATATGAAGAAGTTTGCCTGGCTGCATTCTCACAACCTTCCAGAGGATGTCAAAAATTAAATTTTGAAATCTCCCTTGGATTTGGACCTTCTGCTGCAGAAATCATTAAAAGGTGTGACTAGAGGAGTATGCTGATTTGAGGGATGTCTCATTTTTCAGCCCTTTTTCACCAAGTTAGCAAAATGATTCAATATTCCCTCCGCAACTTTCTTTAGAAAGGAAAATAAACAATATCAGCAAGCTGCTGATTAGCAAACTTTTAAAAAGCAATGGCAGGGAAGTTCCAAAAAGAAAACTGCAACCCCCAGAACATAGTCTATTAAGTCTGAATGACTATATGAAAGATTTCCAGTCTCCCTCTCTCTCTGGCAGTCCTTTAATACGTCCTGAAAATCTGAGCCTCAATTTCTTTCTTTGGCAGCAGGTAGTCTCAATGTAGCAGCAAAACTGGATCAATACAATGGTTAATCAAGTCTGCAGGACTATAACAAAACAATCAGATAAAAACTCCAGACTCTGGAAATGCGAAAACTAGTTTATTTAAACCAACACAAATCTTTCGGGTTACGACCCTTCTTCAGTGTGAACATAACATAATAAAAACAATCATTTTGTTTTATAAGACATTGAAACCAAACTCATGTGACACAGACCCCAATCACAAAACATTTCCAATTAATCAATTAAGAAGTCAAGAATGCAGTACAAAAATGCATAAATATATATTACTTTTAAAACATATATCATTCTTTTAAAAAATATATGCTTAATGAATATATATATGTAGGTATATACATTTGTATTTAACTATTGTTTTTAAATGCATTTGTTTCATTTTCAAAATGGGCTTGATGCTGACCACAGCATTAATACCAGGTTCACAATCAGCCTTCAAGCGAACAATCCAGTTATATTCACTTACTTCTAACAAAGTGTTTGAATCTCCACCCCTCATATTTTTATGCATTATATCTAGCATTCTAAATCTAAAGTCATGATCTAAACCACATTCAGCAATATGTCTAGGTAGCTCATTAGTGTTAACGCACCTTCATATGTCAGACTGAAGACAATAATACAGTCCTTAAGTTTCATTGTACATTTTCTAGAATGATGCTATAGTGGTTCTAGACAAGAAAGATTACATGTCTTTTAAATGACTTTTTGAATGATGACCCTAACTTCAAGAAAATTGACAAAGTAGAAATTGCTAGGTTTTTGCATAACGTAAATATTCCATCTACAAACTACAATTAGCTAATGACATTTCCCTTCATTTGCTAAATTTCTTTAACGTTCCCTGTCCAATTACTGCTGTACTCTATGGACTACTTAAAATCCATAAGTGTTTGAGCCACCCCCTATGAGGCCTATCGTGTCTGGTAGGGGGTGGGTAATGGAGTTTATATCTTTATATGTGCAATCTGTTCTAAGCAGATATCTTAAAAGGAAAATTTATATTAGTGACACAGGAGATCCTCTGTCTAAATTACATCAATGGCATGTATCTAAGTGAACTACTGGATTTATATTTGTGACATTGGACATTAATTCCTCATTTATGGTGATCCCGAACAGTTATGGTGTAGATGCTTTTCGTGATTTTTTTTTATGTGCTAATAGTAAATTAAGTGGGAGGGACAGAGAAACTACATATGAGCTTTTGGATATTGTCCTAACAAATAATGTCTTTATTTGTGGCTCACAAGTTTTTCACCAGATATCTGGCGTAGCAATGGGTATGCCTTTCCCTTAACCATTGGAAAGAACAGTATATTTATAATTGTCCAGGTTTATTTGGCTCTAAGATATTATTTTACAAGCGATTTGTGGATGATGTTTTTCTTATTTGGGAAGGAGATCAGTTGGTGGTGTTTGAGTTTAAGTATTTAGATGCCACGATCAGCTTTTTGAAATTTAAAGTCAATTTTTCCAAGGAGGAAATGTGCTTCTTGGATGTTAAAACTGAAAAGACTGGCAATGATATTAGCACAAGTATATTTAGGAAAGAGGTGCAAGCCAACAGGTATAGACATAGAAATAGTATACATGCCACTCACACCTTTAGAATCATTGTTAAAAGTCAATTGCTGAGAATCAGCAGGCTTAATACTGATAAGGATAAATGTTATGAACAAATGAATACCATGTTACAGGAATTTAGGGAGAGGGGTTATGAAAATGTATGAGGATGTATGAAGATGAGCTTATACAAGAAGTTGTTAATGACAGAAAAGGTTTAGCTAAACTGTATTTTAAGGATAATAGTGGTCATAGTAGGGTCACAGCTCAGATAAACAGATATGATTATCTGCGCTGTACTACTCCTACATAACAGAAGAACATATGAAATTAAGAAAATCATATCAAGAAATTGCGGTATCTTGGAAGTCAAGCTCAGACAGATTGTTGGGATGAAACCTAGTTTTGTGTATAGGAATTTCCCCAGCTTAAAGAAATGGCTGTATTACAAAGATAAGAATTATAATAACAGGAAGGAAATAGTAAATAAATGTGGGACATTTCCATGTCGTAATTGTACCTGTTGTAAATATATACTAGCTGATAATGAATTTGTACACCATAAAACAAGTAGAAAATATATGCTTAGGTGTTTATGAAGGCATTTTAACACAAATGTGCTAACTAGAAATATTGCTGAACATGGTTTAGATCATGACTTTAAGTTTAGAGTGATAGATATAATGCATAAAATATGAGAGGTGAAGATTTAAACAATATGTTAGAAGTGAGTGAATATAGTTGGATTGTTTGCTTGCAGGCTGATTGCGAATAGTAGTTATGTACTTACCATAATTTGGCATTTGTGTTATCTTATTTCATTATTCCTCACAACTAGGTCTTGGATTTGATATCGGATCCGATCCAGCACTATGCAAGACATAGATCCAAGTCTCAAGTTCCTCCCTCTCCCATAATCCCGTTCTGCACTCTAACTCTTAAATTGAGTTTGCTGCAGTTATCCCCTAGGATGTATACCTGAAGCTTTAAAGTAAGGGAACTCAACCCAGGAGTCTAAGAACTCCAGCTTCCTCAAATCCTCCCAGAGCATGGATGGGGGGAAGGTGGGTGGGACGTGAGGAATAATGAAATAGGATAACACAGATGCCAAGTTATGGTAAGTACATAACTGCTAATCTGATGTTATCCATTTCATTATTCCTCACAACTGGGTCCGAATCCCCAGCTACAGTAATATCCTGGGTGGCCCCATGGGAGGATGTGCCAGAGCACTGTGGAACCAAAGGATGCTCTATTTCTGGAGACAGTATCCAATTTGTAATGAGAAACAAAGGTGTGCAGAGTGGACCAAGTGGTTGTAGCACATATGTCATCTATAGACACCCTAGCAGAAAAGGCTGATAATGTAGCAACTGACCTGAGAGAGTGAGCCTTAGGCAGACAAGGTAACTCTAGGCCCCTGAGAGAATAAACAGTGGAAATACAGTTCGAAATCCATTTGGAAAATGTTACCTTGGACACTGCTTGACCACATTTGTTCAGAGAGAAGGCTACAAACAGATGAGCAGATTTTCTGAAAGCTTTAGTCCTGTGCAAATAAAATATTAACTGTCGATGTATATCTAGCATATGGGGGAGGTATTCTCCTTTATTGAAATGATTCAGAAAAAAGACAGGTAACTGAATAGACTGGTTGAAATTAGTTTCAGAGGCTACCTTGGGCATGAAGGAGGGATTCGTTCTCAAGGCCACGCTGTCTTTGTATAAAATGATATATGGCAGCTTGGAAGATAAAACCTGTAACTTCAAGAATCTCCTAGCTGAAGTTATGGCCACAAGAAAGATTATCTTCCAGGACAAGAACTTAGTGTCACAGGAAAGAGCCAGCTCAAATGGACTTTGAGTGAGAGACTGTAGCACCATAGTCAAATCCCAGGGAGGGGAAGGATCTTTGACGGGGGCCTGAGGGGAAACACACTTTTCATGAAAACCTTGCATAGTCTGGAGGAAAAAGTAGGCTCCCTACTAACATGAAAATTAGAAATGGCCACCAGCTGAATCTTTATGGTAGAGAAACTGGCACCATCTTGATAAAGAGATGATAAAAACAGAAGAATATCCTAAACTGGAGCTGAGAAGGGGTCGAGATTCCTTTCAGCAGCCCAAAAGAAAAACTGTTTCCACTTACTGTTGTAGAGTTTTTGAGCTGATGGTTTCTGAGAGGCAAGAATATTTTTTTTAACAGCAGAAGCTAGCCTGGACTCTCTTAGTATCACAAGAAGTGGAGAAACCATACAGTCAGATGGAGGGATCGGAGGTTCGGGATTTTCAAATCTGAGGGATGAGATACGAAATTCAAAATGGGATCTGGTATCCATGGAGGATATTTTAGATGAGGCAGTGGGAAAGGAAACCACACCTGATGAGGCCAGAGAGAGGCAATGAGGATCACGGGTCAGTTTCATCTCTGGGCTTCCTGTAGTACCTTGGGGATCAATGAAATCAGTGGATACACATAAAAGAGACCTGAAGGCCAGTCATGGACTAGAGTGTCTGTCAGGGACTCCCCCTCTGGAGAGATCAGGGCAAAGTACTTTCTGCGTTTGTTGTTCATTGAGGATGCAAAGAGGTCACAGCAAGGCTGGCCCCATTGGCCGAATATCTGTGATGCCACTGATGAATTCAGGGAACACTCATGTGGGCTCAAGATGGGCCTGTTGAGTTTGTCTACCAATACGCCGGACTGCCTGGGTATATGCATTGCAAGAAGAAACCACTGGAAGAAATTGCCCATTCCCACACTCTCATGGCCTCTCTGCACAGTGTATAAGGTTGTTTCCCCCTGCTTGTTGAGGTAAAAGACCACTGACATGTTGTCTGTATGAACTGTAATTGTCCCTAGTGGAAGGCAATCCTGAAAAGCTTACAACGTCAGGAAGACTGCGCTCATCTCTACGACATTTATGTGCAACTTGGTCTATATAGGGGACCACATGCCATGGACCATTCTGCCACGTACATGCCCCTCCCACACCCTAGCAGGGAAGCATCTGTGGTCACTGTGACCATGGGAGGGGGAAGAGAAAAAGGTCTGACTCAGAAGGGATCCTCTGGAAGAAGCCACCACTGAAGATGTCATCTGCAAATGGGTGTCAGTTGTATTGGCATAGACATACGATGATAGAGACTGGAATGTTAGCATCCACTGAAGTACTCACATGTAATATCTTGCTAGCAGTACAAGGAAGATAGCTGCTGACATGGACCCCAGAGCCTTGACACTGAGATACACATGCGGTGAAGGGACCTCTAGAATCGCCTTAATTTGCTTTCTGAGTAAATCCACTCTCTGTGGGGGCAAAGCTGCATTATCTGTTACTGTATTGAGCTGGGTTCCTGTAAACTCCAGACATTGCACAGGAGTCAATATTGATTTGGCCACATTGACTGTAATGTCTAACTCTTTGAAGGTATCCAAAAGGAACTGTGTCACTAATGTCAGTCAATGCCTTGTGAGTGCCATGAGGAGCCAATTGTCCAGATATGGAAACAGCTGGAATTCCTGAAGTCTCAAGTAAGCTGCAACCATTCCCAAGCATTTGGTAAACACCTGGGGGTGGGGGTGGGGGGCTGTGGTGAGACCAAAGGGCAGGACTCTGAATTTGAAATGATTGTCTCCCAGCTGGAAGCACATATGGCTCCTGGAGCACCTGTCTATCTTGATGTGATTGTAGGCATCCTGGAGGTCTATGGAGCACATCCACTCATTCTTGCACAAAAGTGGCAATATGAACTGAGCAATGACTATCCAGAACTTCGGCTTCTTGACAAACAGATTCAACTCGCTGAGTTCCAAAATTGGACGCAAGCGTCGAGACTTTTTTGGCATCAAAAAGAAGTGAGAATAAGGTCTGGACCCTCTTTGCCCTGCTGGGAACTCCTGGACAGCTCTTTTTTCTAGCATTTGTAGAACTTCTCCTTGGGCCAGCTCTGTCTGACCAGGTGGTGCATCAGGGAGAACTCTCTTGTGACTTGGAGGAGGTTTGGAAAAGGGAATGTAATAACCCCTAGATATATTGAGCATCCACCGATCATTGGTTATGTCTGTCCAGACATTTGGGTGCAACAAGAACTGATCCTTGACTGCCTCCAGGGCAGGACAGTAGGGCAATGCCTCAGGGGCACTGAAAGGTCTTCTCAGAGAAAGGTTCTCTGAAGCCCTTTTTCTGCAGACCTCCACTGCCTCTGGGGTGGCATCTACTATTAAACCCCCTTTCCCTGCCTCTGGAAGAGGAATCCTCAAGATCATTCTGGAAGGAACCCTGCAACTTTTGGAACCTCTTCCCTTCCTGCTCACTGTGGGTCAAAGTCTCCTTGACTGATGGTCTAAAAGGGGAGGAACCATCAAAGGGGGCATTTGTGAAAGACACCTTGAAGGGTTCTGCAAACCTGCACAACCGCATCCACGCATGACGCCTCAAGGCAATGCCTGTACAAGCCACTCGAGAGGTACTCTCAGCAGCATTAGAGGTTAACCTCATCAAGGAGTTGGCAGTAGAGGATGGAGTGGTGAGCTGGAGAGAGACATTTTTGAGGTCCTCCGCAGACATCAACTCTGGTTAGTTCAGCATCCAAGTCTCTTTGTAGGTGAGTAAAGTGCACCAAATTTTAAGAGCTCTCAAGCCAAATGTGCCTGAGGCATAGACATGCTTTCCCTGTCTGTCTATTGCTCATGACTCCCTGTTCGGAGGATGGATGGTGGAGCTCTGTTCAGCCAACTCCTTTTTGGTGGCTGCGGCAACCACAATGGCATCAACTGAAATGCCTTTGCTCCAATGCAGCCTATCGGATGGGGAACCCAAGAACTTGTCAGTCTTCTTGGGGTCCAATTCCACAATGTTGGGTTCCTTTCCTTCCCTGCGCAAAATAAGGTTAATGAGCTTGTCCACGGGGGGGGGGGGGGGCACCCAGGAAGTAGATGGGCCCATCCCAAAAGCTTTCAGGAACACATATTCCTCCAAAGATGGGGGTTGGGAAGACCATCCGCTTTTTTATTTCAACAGTTCTAAAATGTCTCCACAGGAGACATTGTCTGGCGGAGACTTGGGAGACTCATTCCCCTTCATCGAAATCTGTGTCCTCTGTGAGGGTTTCCATGGGGGAGTCCAAGTGCCTTTTCATGCACTTTCTCTTCCGACGCACCTCCTCTGTGTGGGGCACAGAGGAGGACTTAGAAGAGAGTGGTTAGATGCCACCTGAAGGCTAGCTTGGGAGGACTGACCCTGGACAGGATGGATGGGCTCAGGGCTCAGAATAGTGATGGGCTGGGATGGAACTCGCAGAGGGGAAGATGCTGCTCTAAACCTGGAGAAAGTCTGCTCTACCACCTGAAAAATTGAAGGACTCCAGGAAATTCCCTCCCCATCTCTGGGAGCTGAAACTACCTGGGAAGAAGGAGTGGAACTAACCCTGGGTCCTGGCCTTCCAGACAGTACTGGCCCCAAGTTATCAGGGGCCAAGGCCCCTAAGGGAAGGGACCAATCAAGTAAGCTTGGGTGTGATCTCTTCCCTAGAGACCCAGCTGTGATCTCTTGGAGCCGAGGCATGCTCTGATCTGAGGGCGATGGGATTGAGCTGGTCAGGGACCTTGACGGAGTCAGAAAAGTGAGCATCCTCTGCCTTTTCAATGCCTTTCCTGGGTGAACTGGGTCCTGGAATTCTGAAACAGGGAGAGTCAGAAGAGGAGAGGGCAACCTTGGGGCCGAGGATCTTGCTGAGCTAGAGTGGGCTGGATATGCCAAGAAACCCATCTCTGTTTGGGCCCGGAGGAAGCTCCTCATCATCCCGTCCATATCCATGGGCAAAAGGCTCCAGGAGGATCTGGAGGAAGCTGATGAATGGGTGGACTTGGTCAGGGATCCAAGCCTGGACCCCAAAGTAGACTTAAGATGTCCATGATCCAAAGATCGTCTCCAAGGCCTAGGAGCTGAGTGCTTTGGATCCCTGGTTGACCCTGAAGGGGAAGAAGAAGAACCCTCAAAAAGTAATACCAGATCCGACAACAAAACTGGCAGATCTGACACCTGCTGGACCAACTTCTTCAGATTCAAAGAAGGAAGTGGATCTGAGGGGGATCTAACCCTAGTCAGATCTGAAGGCATGGGCTCTGAGGGGACCTCAGATTCTACAGACAGATTTGTAGAAGTCGAATCCGATATGGCCAAAGGCAGTTTCAGATCTGGGGAGCTCTGATCCGCAAGCCTAGGCTGTTTATCAGCCAGAGAAGAGAGATGCCTGGAGAAGCAGATGGGGCTTTCCTTTTAGAGTCCTTAGTGCCTGATGTAGCCTGGGACTTAGAGAAAAAAGAGCCTCCTTGAACCATTCCCCTCAAGAGCAGCTTGTTTTAGTGGTCCACCAGCACTTGAGAGTTGAATGCTGCACAGACAGATGGATTTCAGAATTAGGCATCTTATGCCCACAAAAAGAGCAGCTTTTGATCCCTGGAGTTTTGTCTTTTTCAGACATATCTAAAGGCAGGAAGACACTCACACACACACACACACACACACACACACACACACACACACACACACACACACACACACTCAAACACAAAAAGCCAAAAATAACAGCACAGAAACTCTACCAAGCAAAAAGGATTTTTTTATAAAGGAAGAAAGAAGGAAAACCAGTCAGATAAGCTACAAGACAAAAAAGGGGACTTATAAAAAACTCCCTAACACCAGAGACAAGCAATAAAACTGGGACAGGAAGATAGTAAAGAAGAAAACTACTTAACTCTTACAAGAAGGAAAAACACTTATTTGGGAGAAATCACCAAAACTCTCACAAAACAGCTCTGAGACAAGAATCATGTATGTGCATAATCACAGCAAATGAGATCTGGGAGTTAGAGCGCATAGCATAAGGAGATTATGGGAGATGCAGAAGCTCAAGCCTTGGATCTATGTCATGCATAGTGCTGGCTCAGATCTGATATTGGATCCAAGACCCAGTCATGAGGAATAATGAAATGGATAACATATGATCCTGGTATTAATGCTGCATTTAGCATCACACCCATTTTGAAAATTCAACAAATGTGTTAAAACCATTTGATTCTCGGCTGGGCTTGGGAGGGCCTTCTGTGTGGAGTCTGCATGTTCTCCCCGCGGTTGGGTAGCATTCAAAAGACATGCATGCGTAAATGGGCGTGACTTCGTTGAAGGTTGGGCGTCGAGCTGGCACCTCCGCATTTCGTAAATATCTACTGCCAATCATTAGCGGACCGGAGTTCCACTATGGCGACCCCTTACGGGGAAAAGCCGAAAGACAAACAACAACAACGACACACACACACACACACACACACACATATATGCACATATTCATTAATTACATATTTTTAAGAAAATGTTTTATATATTTTTTAGTGATATATGTTTTAAAAGTAATATATACTTATGCATTTTTGCACTGTGTTCTTAACTTCTTAATTGATTAATTGGAAATGTTTTGTGATTGGGGGCTGTGTCACATGAGTTTGGTTTGAATGTCTTATACAACAAAATGATTGTTTATTATGTCTTGTTCACATTGAAGAAGGGTCGTAACCCGAAAGCTTTGGGTTTATTTAAATAAACTAGTTTTTATGTTACCAGAGTATGGAGTTTTTATCAGGATATCAGGTAGTTTCACACAGATGGGTTATAAGTGTAATCCTTCAAGGTTACAGATGGTAGTGGGAGTCCCTCCTTCCTTTTGAGGGGATTCCTTCTTACCTGCCAGACTCTCCTTTTCCCTCCTATTATTCAGCATATGCTTGCTCAGGGGGTGATAGAGCCTGCCCATCATCCCCAGTTAGGGGAAGGGTTTTATTCCAGGATGTTCCTGGTGCTAAAGAAAGAAGATACCAGTTCTGGATTTTTTTTTTAATCTGTTTGTGACAGTACCCAAGTTCAAACCGCTGTCTCTTCACAACTTACTTCTTATTCCCCATTTGAGTTATCTTTTGACCTTAAAAGAGATGCATATCATCACATTCATATAGAGCCACATTTCAGATGTTGCTTAAGGTTTTCTGTATCTGGAACTCATTATAAATTCTCTGCATTATCATTTGGTCTATCTACTGCCTCCAAGGTATTCACAAAGTGTATGGCTCCAGTGATAGCCCACTGCAGACTGCAAGGTATTCACATATTATCTTGATGTTGTCAGTCTTCATTCTTTCCTCATGAATGGGTTTGGATCCAATCCATCAGACCTGACTCGTCTGATGCTAGAGCTCACAGCCACCAGCTCTCTTGAGCTTCTCCCTTCCTCACAATGCACCCTGCCAAATACCTCAAATCTTGTTTGTTGTTTCTAGCTAATGGACGTGGTGTACCAATCTCTCTTGAGCCTATTAGATAAGTAAAGTTTTTTTCTTGAAAATTCTTCCATTAAACAGTTTTCTCTCCATAGATTACCTTGTATCATTTTAGTTCTTACTGTTTTACTGTGTGGTTGACAATTTTCCTCCTTTCTGTTTTCTCCCTTGCACTTACGACTTTGTCGTATTCCCACCATACCATTATTGGCATTTCCTTGCCTCCTCTTCTCCTCTACTGAACTTGAGGGTTGTAATCTTTTCTTCTGTTTTTCTTCAGTCTCCTTTGTAATTAGTACTGTTAAATACTATCATTAGTATCTCTCTCTTTCTTACGACTTGGTTGTAGTTCTTACCATTCGTGGTATTCCTTCTCCTTCCTTCTTCAGCCTGTTTAAAAAAAAGGTTGCTTACTAATTTTCTTTCTCTTATCTTGAATTTTGACCTATAGTTACATAGAAATATACTTATATGATGAGTGACAAGCCTGCAGGATTTAAGAAATATTCCAAATGTGGACATAAGTTGCCTATCTCAGATGCACACTCCCTTTGTGTATACTTCCTAGGTCCATTACACTTACAGGAAGATTGCTTGATTTGTCACAGATTCAATCCGTGAGCCTTAACTGAACATAAAAATAAATTAATATTAAAAGATGTCCTTCCTTCTTCTTTTGGAGAAGCCATATCCCAGTCTCCAAAGTCGAAGCCTTCCACCTCATCAAAATCTTCCTCGGATTCTTCATGGAAATTGAGAGCTAAAGATCCAATATCAACCCAGGATCAGAAAAAGATGAAACTTTCGGATCTGACTGCTCCTTTGGATCCTATGGCTTCAAAAAACAATTCAACAGGTCTGGCTCAATCAAAGTCAGATCAGACACAACCACCAGATCAGATACAACCTTCGGAGATTCTCTATTGCCCTTGTACTAAATACTCTCCATCAATTGACCCTGTACCAGACAAGCTTCCATCTCCCTTTCTGCAGAGACCAGCATCCTCCTCAATTTATTCTGGTCATTATAGAAGTCTCACAGAAGAAGATATGGAGAGAGTTGTGAGGAAGATTCTCTTGGCTCAGGGGCAGATTTGCTTCCCTAGGTGCCTACCCCTCTGGGTCAGGTAGTCCTACCTTCCACCACACCACCCCTGCAAGTTCCTCCTCTAACTCCATCTGCTGTCATAGAGTTTCAGGATTCCAGTCATCTGTATCCATCAGCCTTGGATCCGAGGATCTCCATATTTTCAGATCCAACTTCTTCTCTGAGACCTCTCATCTTTTTGGATCAGGAGAGCTCCAAGAGCCGAAGTCTGCCTGCTGGGTCAGGGGTTCAGCATTTGACTCTAAAGTTTTCTGAGCCATCTCTGCTCCTTGGTGCTCTTCAGATAAGTGAATTTTCTATAGACTTTTTGCTTTATATTTTCCCCCTTTTTTCAGATCTTTTTCTGTATCTATCACACCTTTCTTTGCTGGTTCCCTCCCCCTTTTTCCACCTTGGGTTGGTGCCGATGGATTGGAGGGAGGTGATGATTCAGAAACCTGTTTTCTCAGCTCAGAGCCTCGTTGTGGCTCCTTCAAGCTCTGCCTTTCAGGCTGCAAAGAGAGTGTTTGCTGCCTCAGCAGCCCTGACAGAGCCTTCCCCTTGGATCCTACCCACTCCATGATGCCCCAATGTCTGTAGCTTCAGCTGCTCTCTCAACGGAGACATCCTGTACTGAAACCTCAGATCTGAAGTTGTCAACTTTCATGTTATCCTCAATGGATGGTTTTGGATCCGATCCCTCAGAACGGATTCAGCCGCTTGCTAAAGCTCATGGCAGCCAAAAACTATTGAGTTTCCCCCTTTACCTATAAAGCAACTGGTTCATTACCTCAGCTCTTATTTGCCACTATCAGCTTCAGATGTCATTTTTTGCCTTACTCTTAAGCTCTTCACATAAGTGAATTTTTCTATAGCCTTTTTGCTTTATATTTTCCCCCTTTTTTCAGATCTTTTTTTATATTTATCACACCATTTTTTGCTGGTTCCCTCCCCTTTTTTCATACTTTGTGCACTTTTTAGGTACTATTGTTAGTACTCTTCCCTCTACCCTTCGGTAGCTTCCCTTTTAGCATAACAGGTATTTCCTTACTTTCTACCCACTATAGCTTAAAAAAAAAAAGAGTTCCTATCATTATGACTATTTCTTTTTATTTTTTTTCTGTGTGTGTGTGTGTGTGTGTGTGTGTGTGTGTGTGTGTGTGTGTGTGTGTGTGTGTGTGAGTGTGTGTGAATCTCTGAGTGCATCTGTGGTGATTTTTGTCTCCCCTCACTGGCCATGTCAGATAAAGACAAAACCCCTGTGGGGTTTAAGATATATGCGAAGTTCATAAGTACAAGTACAAAATTCCATATTTGGACCAGCGCTCGTTATGGGTTTTTTGCACAGGAGCTCACCATTTACATGAAGACTGCTCTATTTGTCATTCTTTTAGCCATCAACCTCTAGTGGAGCTCAAAAACAAGTTGATTTTAAGGGGACCGTTGCCCTCCTCCTTCGGTGAGTCACTGTCTAAAGATCATACCAGGTATAAGTCTAAATCCTCCAAATCAAGTCCAGCTTCCTCGACCTCCTCTTCCATATCTTGAGAGGAGAAAAAAATGGAGCTCTTCGGTGCCAGTACCTGTACTGACACTAACTATTAAGAAGTCTAAGTTGCTGGTTCCACCTGCTTCATTGGAACCTAAAGCTCAACTGAGGGTACCAACAGTTTCCTCGATACCACCTTCAGAGAAGACAATGCCTTTGACACCGGCTTCATCAGTGCTGACTAAAGAATTTATAACAATGACTAGGTCCAGGTATTCCCTGTCCACTGATCCCTTCCCAAATAAGCTGCCTTTCCCCTTTATGACTGTCCTTCTTCTCTAGTGAAATCCACCTGCTCTTCCGGAAGCTTCATTGAGGAGAGAAAGAGCTGGAAAGATTGGTGAGGAAGATACTCTGGACACAAGGAGTTACTGAAACTTCTAGGCCTCCTACCCTGATGGGTCAGGGTCCTTCTACTTTCACCCCTCCAAGCACCTTTCCACCTCTGGCTTCGGCAGTAAGTTCAGAGTCCTTGGTTATGAGTTGTCTGGTACCGACTGCCTCAGTCCTGAAGTTGTGTTCTTCATCAGTGCTGATTGCATCTCTGAGCTCTCCAGTTTTCTAGGAACTAGGGACCTCACAGAGCTGTACCCATCCTGTCAGTTCCGAGGAGTTTGAGTTGACCCAAGTTTATTTCAGAGTTGCCTCTTCTCCTCAGAGCCTTGGCATGGATCATCTCAGCTCTGGCTTCTGCCCTGTCTGTTCCTAGATACCAGTCGATTATGTCCCCCTCAGAACAACCTTCCAAAAAAAAACAGGGACTGAAGACCTATTCTAGATCTCAGCAAGCTAAACAAGTCAGTTTGTCAAACCAAATTTAGGATGGTTATGGTTCAGTCCATTCTTCTGTTTCTGGAAAAAGACAACTGGATGTGCTCCATAGACCACCAGGATACATACTATCACATAAAAATGTGCAGGCAGTTCAGGAGGTTGTTACTCTTCTGGTTGCGAGCCAGTCACTACCAATTCAGAGCACTGCCCTTTGGTCTCACCACAGCCCCCAGGGTGTTCACACCAAATGCATGGCAGTAGTAACAGCTCACTTGAGACTGCATGGATTCCGAGTGTTTCCATACCTGGATGACTGGCTCTTCAGTGCCACAACCAGGCATCAACTCATAGAAGCCAGACAAAAGGTTCTTCAAATGTGCTTCTCTTTGGGAGTAAATATCAACTACGAAAAATGTCACCTAGAGCCAAACGAAGTCCTAGAATTCATAGGTACCATTTTAAACACAAAAAACACCATAGCCGCTCTTTCTCCACAAAGATTATTGACAATTCAAAGAGACGTTTTGAGCATAATCAGCAAGAACAAAGTGCCATCCAAACTAGTTCTCCCAACCTTGGGCTCCATGGCAACATCAATAACTCTTGTGCCCCTGGCCAGATTCCATATGCGAATTCTACAGTGGTTGCTTGCAGCACAATGGTCGATACTTACCCATACCATGTCCACACCAATTTCAATCACCAAAATTTACAAGAAAGATCTAACACGGTGGACTCATTCAGAACAAATTCTAAAAGGATGTCCTTTTTCTCCCCCTCAGCCCAAGTCCAGAGCGATCACAGATGCCTCCCTGCTGGGGTGGAGAGGCATTGCAGTGGAAAGACAGTTTACTGGACTTGGTCCCTAATAGAGGCCTCGTTACACATCGGTGTTCTACAGATGAGGGCAGTGCTGTTAGTGTTGCAAGCCTTTCAGGATACTCTCCCCTCTGGAATAATTGGGATTCAAACAGACAGCATTTCAGTAGTCTGGTATATCAACAAACAAGGAGGAAACAGGTCTTATCCACTATGCCAAGCAGCCCTGAGAGTGTGTCAATGGGTGATCTCATCAAACCGCTTTCACATAGCAACACACATTCTGTGAAAGTCCAATGTGATATCAGTCAAGTTAAGCAAGTCCATTCTTCTACCTCACAAGTGGTACCTTAATCAGAGAGTATCCAAACAAAATTTTCAGTCATGGGGCCATCCTTGCTGTGATCTGTTTGCCTCTCCCCTGAACAACAAATGTAGCAGCTATTTTGCCATAATTCTCCCAATTGGGGAAGCCCTGAGAGATGCTGATCTTCACGATTGACCCCTTGGTCTCCTTTATGCCTTTCCACCAATACCTTTGATCTCCAAATTTCTTAAGAAAGCCAACAAGTTGAAGAGCTAAGTCATCCTCATAACCCGCTTTTAGCCTCAACAGATTTGGTTCCCCTTCCTTTGGCCTCACTTAATCAACCAACCTTGGATACTGGATCCAATTCGGGATCTCCTGTCCCACCCAACAGGCATGGTCCATCCTGACATGCACAATTTCAAGCTGACAGTTTGGTATCTCCACTTCCGGTAGTAGCCAGACAACCTATGGTTTCTTCTCCTGTTCAATGCATACTACTATCATCTCATAAGCCTTCCACATGAAAACTATATTCTAAGAAATGGAAGAAGTTTGTACATTGGGCTTTGCAGAGTGACAATGAACACTTTTCAACCCCAACTCATGCAATCCTCGAGTTCTTGGCATTGCTTTTGGATAGTGGGGCTTCTGCCTCCACCATCAAAGTTCAACTAGTAGCCATCTCCAACTTCCATATTGGCTTCAAAGACTCTTCTGTGGCCTCTCACAAACTTTGTAAGTCTTTCTTGAAGGGTACTCTTATGTTACAACCTCCCTTCAAAGACCCTACTCCACCATGGGACCACAGCTTGGTATTACAAGCAATGACTCAACAACCGTTTGAATCTGCCCACAGTTGTGATATTAAGTTCCTTTCCTGGAAGACTATTTTGTTAGTCCCACTCACTTCTGCCAGAAGAATTTCAGAGATTTAAGCCCTAGCATGTAAATCTCCATATGTAGTCTTTCTTAATGACAGGGTTTCACTCAGAACCAACCCTTCATTCCTTCCAAAAGTGGTCTCTGAGAACAACATCAATGAATGTATTAATTTGCCAGTTTTCTTCCCCAGCAATTGTAATAAAAGAGAGTATTGTTTACATTCTTTGGATTTACATCGACAGTTATGTTTCTACCTACACAGAACAAAAGACTTCAGAAAATTAGACCAGCTTTTTATATCCTTCTCACATACCAAATTGGGACATGCTGTAGCCAAAGTCACTTTAGCAAAATGGCTGACTAACTGCATTTCCTTTACATATTTCAAATCCGATGTTACTCTTTCAAAACTCCCAAAGGCTTATTCCACAAGAGCTGTAGCTACATCAGCTGTTTTTCAGGCTAGAGCATCCATGGACAACATATGTGCAGCAGCAACATGGGCTAAGCCCCATACCTTTACTACTCATTACAAATTAGATCTGGTCTCCAGGGGTAGAGCATCATTTGGCTCAATGGTGCTTAGGCATATTCTTCCTTAGTCCACCCAGGAAATAAGGTAGCTAGGGAATCTGTCCAGTCTGTTGAGAATAACATGAAAATTGACAACTTCAGATAAAGAAGTTATGTATTCATGATAACATTCCATCTGAGTTGTCAATTTTCATGTATCCTCAATGCCCCACCCTCCAACCCCCTACCTAATTCTTTTGGAAGAACGGGAAAAGGACGCATAAGAAGAAGCATCGAGACTCCCCACAGGAGTCCATCACTGAAGACATGGATTTTGACAATGGCAAAGGGTCCCCATGGTCACCTTCTGAAGCTTTTCCCTTTGGAGACATATTAGAGATCCTGAAACAGAGGGGTGGCTGGACATCCTCCAACCCTAAGTCAGAGGAGTCCATTCTCCTAGAGGATTACTATACAGGACTCTCTGCTTCCTGAGTGACTCTGCCCACTAATGAGCTCATAGACATGATCTCTAAGCAGGCATGGAAAGAGCCTGACTCCATAGAGGCAATATCTCGGAGACCGGACAGGATAATGGCACCACCTGCAGACAGTTTTAGGAGAAAAGGGTTTCAGTTGATACCATGGTTGGTGTGGCAGCCACAGAGAAGGAACTAGCTGGTGAGAGTTCCACTGTCCTTCCCCCCAAACAGGGAGTTGTGGGCAATGGACAGACTGGGGAAGTATGTCTTTGCTACAGTGACCTTTGCATTATGATAAGTGAACTATCTGGCACATTTTGTTAGACTTCAGAGAGATTTGACCAAAGAGTTAGCAAATACTCCCTCAGGAACTGTATCTGCAGAGGTTAAGGATTCAGTAACTTCTCAGTTGGCAACCCTACAGGCTATTTTCAATAGTTGCACAAGGTTAATTTCCAACTTAGTGGAAGGAATCTCAATAGCTGCAGGTTCAGGGATTTCCATGAGGAGGCATGCATGGATGCACTTATGTGACTTTGTGCAGCCATAAGTTGAATTCCGTCAATGCTACCTTTGATGGAACAACCCTTTTTACCCCTAAAGTGAAAGAAATGCTCTCCAGGTGTGAGAAAGATGGTAAGACCTTGTCTGCCATGGGCATATGTTTTTAGGCACCCCAGAGATCCTTCTCCAGGAATCAATGGAGTGGACAAAAAATGTGGTTCAAAAAGTCCCATGGTCCATTCCATGACACATGTGGAGGAAGTGCCCCCAGAGGCAGAGGGGGGAACTCTAATGGACGTTGTTGCCCTCATGGCAGAGGTGGCCCACAAAACTAGGGTTCACGAGAATCTTTCTTTGATAAACCCTACCAGCATTCTTGAATGGAGGCATGACTGTCCACCTCTGGAAACAGATGGGGAAAGATTGTCCTTACACCAGACAGCCTGGCTTGAATTAACAAAAGATACTTGGGCGCAGATGATTATATCCAGAAGTTATATAAAACCATTTTCCCTTCAACCCCCAATTCCCAGGAAAATCCTAGATGTCCCACCCAGTCACAGGGATCAGGCAGTAGTTCAGATTCTAAAGCTGCTAGAAAAAGAGTCATCCAAGAGGTCCCACCAGATCAGATAGGATCTAGAACTTACTGAAGGTTCTTTTTAGTGCCAAAAATGTTAGGGGACTGGAGACCAATTTTGGATCTCACAAACTTAAACAAATCTGTTCAACAAACCAAGTTCCAGATGGTCTTGGTTCAGTCCATTCTCCCTTTTCTGGGCAAGGATGACTGGATGTGCTCATTAGATCTCCAGGACATCTACTATCACATAATGATGAACAGGTGGTCCAGGAAGTAACTATGCTTCTGGCTGGGAGCCTGTCATTACCAATTCAGAATACTGCCTTTGACCTCACCACATCCCCAGGGTGTTTATCAAATACATGGCAGTAGTAGCAGCACACCTCAGACTGCAGGAATTCTGGGTGTTTCCCTACTGGACGACTGAGCTTATAACTGCTCTGACCAGGCATCATCTCATACAGTAAGGAGATCAGTTTCTCCACACCTGTGCTGTCCTATGTATTACCATAAATTACAACAAATCACAACTGCAACCAACTCAGACACTGGAATTAATTGGAGCACTGCTCAACATGACCACGGCTATTGCTTCCCTTCCACCTCATTGAGTTCTAACTATAAGGTCACAGGTCAAAAAGGTTGTAGACAATACATCAGTCTCAGCCTACACAGTCCTCAGAACTCTGGGTCTCATGGCTGCAACAATAACCTTAGTTCCACTGGCCAGATTTTACATGCAGATCCTACAGTCAGTGCTGGCTACCCAGTGGTCAATCTTCTATCAATCAATGTCATATCAGATAAAAATTACCAACACATGCAGAAGTGATCTTTATTGGTGGATCTAGTCCAATCAACTGCTCCATGTCTGTCCATTCTTCAACAGCCCAAGACCATAGCGACCATGGATGCTTCCCAGATAGGGTGGGTGGGCATTATCTGGGAATAAGTCCCACCCTAAGTCAGAGGAGTCCATTCTCCTAGAGGATTACTGTACAGGACTCTCTGCTTCCTGAGTGACTCTGCCCACTAATGAGCTCATAGACATGATCTCTAAGCAGGCATGGAAAGAGCCTGACTCCATAGAGGCAATATCTCGGAGACCGGACAGGATAATGGCACCACCTGCAGACAGTTTTAGGAGAAAAGGGTTTCAGTTGATACCATGGTTGGTGTGGCAGCCACAGAGAAGGAACTAGCTGGTGAGAGTTCCACTGTCCTTCCCCCCAAACAGGGAGTTGTGGGCAATGGACAGACTGGGGAAGTATGTCTTTGCTACAGTGACCTTTGCATTATGATAAGTGAACTATCTGGCACATTTTGTTAGACTTCAGAGAGATTTGACCAAAGAGTTAGCAAATACTCCCTCAGGAACTGTATCTGCAGAGGTTAAGGATTCAGTAACTTCTCAGTTGGCAACCCTACAGGCTATTTTCAATAGTTGCACAAGGTTAATTTCCAACTTAGTGGAAGGAATCTCAATAGCTGCAGGTTCAGGGATTTCCATGAGGAGGCATGCATGGATGCACTTATGTGACTTTGTGCAGCCATAAGTTGAATTCCGTCAATGCTACCTTTGATGGAACAACCCCTTTTAGCCCTAAAGTGAAAGAAATGCTCTCCAGGTGTGAGAAAGATGGTAAGACCTTGTCTGCCATGGGCATATGTTTTTAGGCACCCCAGAGATCCTTCTCCAGGAATCAATGGAGTGGACAAAAAATGTGGTTCAAAAAGTCCCATGGTCCATTCCATGACACATGTGGAGGAAGTATCCCCAGAGGCAGAGGGGGGAACTCTAATGGACGTTGTTGCCCTCATGGCAGAGGTGGCCCACAAAACTAGGGTTCACGAGAATCTTTCTTTGATAAACCCTACCAGCATTCTTGAATGGAGGCATGACTGTCCACCTCTGGAAACAGATGGGGAAAGATTGTCCTTACACCAGACAGCCTGGCTTGAATTAACAAAAGATACTTGGGTGCAGATGATTATATCCAGAAGTTATATAAAACCATTTTCCCTTCAACCCCCAATTCCCAGGAAAATCCTAGATGTCCCACCCAGTCACAGGGATCAGGCAGTAGTTCAGATTCTAAAGCTGCTAGAAAAAGAGTCATCCAAGAGGTCCCACCAGATCAGATAGGATCTAGAACTTACTGAAGGTTCTTTTTAGTGCCAAAAATGTTAGGGGACTGGAGACCAATTTTGGATCTCACAAACTTAAACAAATCTGTTCAACAAACCAAGTTCCAGATGGTCTTGGTTCAGTCCATTCTCCCTTTTCTGGGCAAGGATGACTGGATGTGCTCATTAGATCTCCAGGACATCTACTATCACATAATGATGAACAGGTGGTCCAGGAAGTAACTATGCTTCTGGCTGGGAGCCTGTCATTACCAATTCAGAATACTGCCTTTGACCTCACCACATCCCCCAGGGTGTTTATCAAATACATGGCAGTAGTAGCAGCACACCTCAGACTGCAGGAATTCTGGGTGTTTCCCTACTGGACGACTGAGCTTATAACTGCTCTGACCAGGCATCATCTCATACAGTAAGGAGATCAGTTTCTCCACACCTGTGCTGTCCTATGTATTACCATAAATTACAACAAATCACAACTGCAACCAACTCAGACACTGGAATTAATTGGAGCACTGCTCAACATGACCACGGCTATTGCTTCCCTTCCACCTCATTGAGTTCTAACTATAAGGTCACAGGTCAAAAAGGTTGTAGACAATACATCAGTCTCAGCCTACACAGTCCTCAGAACTCTGGGTCTCATGGCTGCAACAATAACCTTAGTTCCACTGGCCAGATTTTACATGCAGATCCTACAGTCAGTGCTGGCTACCCAGTGGTCAATCTTCTATCAATCAATGTCATATCAGATAAAAATTACCAACACATGCAGAAATGATCTTTATTGGTGGATCTAGTCCAATCAACTGCTCCATGTCTGTCCATTCTTCAACAGCCCAAGGCCATAGCGACCATGGATGCTTCCCAGATAGGGTGGGTGGGCATTATCTGGGGAGGACAGTCCAGGGTACTTGGTCCCCTGAAGAGGCCAATTTGCATATAAATGTTCTAGAGATGGGAGCAGTGCTGTTGTTGTTGTGATCATTTCAAGATATTCTTCCCTCTGGAATGATTGTGATTCAAATGGCAACATGTCAGTTGTCTGGTACATCAGCAAACAGGGAGGAACCAGATCTTACCCACTGTGTCAATCACTCTGGGTCTGGCAGTGGGTGATCTCTTCAGACTGCTTTCTTTTAGCGACGCACATTCCAGGGAGATCCAATGTGATTGCAGACAAACTGAGCAGGTGCATACAACTTCCACATGAGTAGTCCATCATTGAAAAGGTGGTGGAGGAGATTTTACGTTGATGGGGCCAGCCATGCTATGATCTTTTTGCCTCTCCCCTAAACAACAAGTGCAGCAACTACTTTGCCCTGATTACCCCACGGGGATAGTCACCAAGGCATGCTCTACTTCATGATTGGCCTTCTGGTCTCCTTTATGCATTTCTGCCAACCCCACTGATACCAAAATTTCTGCAGAAAGCTTCCAGGTCAAAGAACACAGTGATCCTCATTGCCCCCTATGACGCCCGTGCACTGGACCAGTAATCAAGGAGCCTCAGTCTTCAACACTAACACCATTGAGGGACTTGCATATTGGGAGGATAACAAGTACACACAATAAAGTACAATTTCCCTTAAGAGCACACAGAGATTACAGTCAGTCTGACTTTATAACACATCTTAAAACTCTTTACTTATCGACTGATTTACTTAGAGTTTTGCAAGTTAACTTTGTATATCCCAATTTCTACTATGAAACATACATAACACAGGTATAGAGTGTATACACTTTTCTACTTTCTTCCAGCAGGGTACACTGTGGTTACAATCTTGAAGTTCAGTACATAACACAGTTTTCTTACATTTGTAAAACAAGGCTGTGGATCGTATTAATATTTACAATAACACAGAATTATTTACAAAATTCTATCTAGCTGGGCTGGCAGCCTTCACACCCCCTACTGGCCTCAACAAATTTGGTTTCCCTTCCTATGGCCTCACCTGGTTCAACCACCAGGGAACCTAGATTCGACTCCCGACCTCCTGTCTCGCCCGATGACCTTGTTACACCCAGATATACCAAACCTCAAACTAACTGCTTGGTTTCTCCAGTTCCCATAGTAGCCAGAAAATCTATGTTGTCATCACCTGTCTGACTAATAATCCTGTCTTCCCATAAACCTTTGACAAGAAAAACATATTCTAGTAAATGGAAAAGTTTTGCCATTTGGGTCCAGCAGCATAAACTTGACCCCTTATCAGCTTTTATTTATCACATTTTAGATTTCCTCACTCACCTTTTTCAAAACAGCTCTAGTATTTCAATAATTAGGGTACAGTTGGCAGCAATTTCTAATTACCATACAGGATTGAATGGCACACCCATAGCTTCTCACAAGTTGAGCAAGCCCTTCTTAAAACGTATACAAAAGCTCCCTTTAAAGACCATTCACCTCCATGAGACCTAAATTTAATGTTGAAATCTCTCACACAACCTCCCTTTGAACCAGCAGCTACATGTAACCTTAAATTTCTCTCTAAGAAGACCATATTCTTGGTTGCCATCAGTTCCACAAGAAGAATTTCTGAGATCCAAGCACTACCTTCTAAACCTCTTTACTTGTTTTTTTCACAAAGATTGAGTGATCTTACATACCAATATATTGTTACTTCAAAAAGGTGGTGTCAGAATCCAAAATCAATAGTTCTGCAATTTGCCAGTATTTTTTCCTAAATTTACCAACAAAGGAGAATGTATTTGACATTTACTGGATGTTCGTAGACAGTTGTGTTTCTATTTGCATATAACAGAAAGAATCAGGAAAGCAGACCTACTATTTGTTTCCATCTCTGGACCAAAATTCGGAAAATCAGTTTCTATAATTACTCTATCAAAGTAGTTAACCTCTCCTTTGTCTATAATAAATTAGGCATTTCTCTTTCACATTCATTGAAAGCACACTCCAGTAGATCTGTGGCTACAACCACAGTTTTCCAATCTAGGATGTCTATGGATGACATTTGTGCAGCAGCAACTTGGGTCACTCCTCATAACGTTATTACTCATTACAGATTGGATCTGCTCTCCAGAGGTAGGGCATCATTTGTTTCTATGGTGCTCGGGAATATCCTTCTTGGAGTCTACCATTGTTTCAAGTAGCTAGGGACACTGTCCCTTTCTTGAGAATAGAATGAAGATTGATGACATCAAGTAAAGAAGTTACATACTCACCATAAAGTTCCATCTTTGTTGTCAATTTTCATTCTTTCCTCACATCACCTCCCACCTACCCCCGTCCATGACTTGTGGAGGAATGAGCAGTTACATGGTCTCTGAATAGGTACATTTACATGTTTATATGACTTTGGATATGGCCTCCCATATTTCTCTCTATCCCATTACACTATATAGCAGCAAACAAGACCTGAGGTATTTGTCAGGGTCCATTGTGGGTAAGAGAGAACTTGAGAGATCTGGTGGCTGTGAGCTGTAGCATCGGCTGAGCTGGATGCAATGGATCGGATCTGAACCCATTCATGAGGAAAGAATGAAGATTGACAACACAGATGGAATGTTATGGTAACTACATAACTTCTTTTTCTTCATATTGATCACTCTGTGGTATATTGGTTATATTCTGAAAAGGATATAACAGCCGGCCAGCTTCCAAAGCTTCATGGCACCTTCCATATACCCAAACCATTACTGAGCATAAGCTGAGCTGACTAAAAAGATAGTTTGGGCACTAAGCCTTTTAGAGCTTTCCTTTCACCAAGTAGAGTGCTTCTGTACAGGCTTAATGGGATTGACAGATAAATAACACTGTTCCATTGCTGGGTAGATAAGTTCCTTTTGGGGGAAAACCTTGCATATTACATTTTTGTTGCTTAAACTGTTTTTCTCTGTGTAAAACAGCTATTTTAATGCTACAGAAAAGTGTTTTTATTGACTTTGGCATTAGTTTTATGCACTTTTAAAGGGGAGTGCACTTACTTTTGTGGTAAAAAGTTGTTAAAAGTTATTGTAAACTACTTCTGTGGAGAAGCTCTATTTATTTTTACTTTTAGGGGCTGGGGAAAGTATTTAAAGTGTTTTTTTACTGTGTTTTATGTGGGGGAAAAAGTGACTTTATTGAAGCTTTCCTGTTTTAACAAGCACCACGTTTGCCTTGACCATGGAACACATTACGGGTCCCTATCAGTTCAGCAAAAATCAGTTCATCGCACAGCATTTTCAGTGCAATTGCATGAAACACTCCACTCTTTAAACTGTTTATACTGAGATTGCGATACAGTGAGAATCAGAAGATTTGCCCTTTCCCCACTGTACTGCAGTCTTAGAGTTGGTATATATCATTTTCGGGAGGCACAAGGGGAATTAGATGAATGGCTTTGCTGATGAAATGCTGTTCATTGAATTGACCATTTGATGAAGTGATGTAGACCAACAAACTACCGGTCCCTTGGTCAGACCTTCTTTCAAACATAAAAAGAAAAAGTTAATTAAGCAACCTTTGCCACCACAGCAGGCTAGTAATTTGCCTCAGCTGCAGGTGGGGGACTCTGCTGCAGCCAAAATTGGTTCTTCAGACCGCTCATATTTTTCCTTGGATCCTTGTGTTGTTGTCCTTATGGTCACCATGGACCAGGGGTTAGACACATCCTCTGTGGCTGTTAGGGTCCTCTTATAGGTTCATAGATGTGTACTAGGCTAAAGGCCCTGAGGGCTTTACAAGCCTGGCCATAGGATTACCCTGGCATCGTGCCACCTGACCTTAGTTCCCAGTGCCTCTGTTGAGTAGAGACACTGGAGTTATTCCCGGGGTGAATTTTCTATTTTCTATCCACTCATCAAGATTTCTCTTGAAGAGGGTTAGCGAGGTGCTCTGCTTGACATGTATGGGAAGTCTGTTCCATAGCATGGGCAGTCTCTGGGTTACGAACCTGTCCCTTCAGTATGTTCTGTTGATTGTGGCAATGAGGTTGAGGTCTCTGGAGTGTATGGTGTGGAGGGATTTGGATTTCTTTAGATGTAGCATTTCTAACAGAGCTGGGTCAGACATGGCTTTGTAAGTCAAGCAGAGATTGCCTCTAAGTAGGTGATATAAGACAGAGAAGAGCCACTTTCATCAGTCATGGAAGAAAGTACAGAGAATGTGCCCTTGCACAAATAGAATGTTTTCCCCATCCCTGGGGACCTCTCTAGCAGTCCCATATACTTTCCAGAAAGTCTGAATCTCCATTTATCTCTTTGGCAACATATTGTTTCAATTAAATGGGTTCTGAAGCTAATCCAGCTAGTATAAAGATGACAGTAAGGGGAAATTCCTCCTTTCAGGGGATTCCTTCTTGTTCACCAGACCAAAACTTTCTCTTCCCTCCTGTCCTGTTGTGTGCTTCTTCGACTCTGGCATCTTCTCTGATCCAGCAGGTTACACTCTTTTCTGGGCCAGATGGGTCCCAAAGCTGAAGCTTTGGCACTGAATCTGGGGGTAGGGGCTTAACCCTGAGATTTACGGAGCCGTATCTTCCCCTTGGAGATTCAGCACTTGACAGCTTGGCTCTGACTTTGGTCTTAAGACACAGTCAGGGAGATACTCTTGGCCATCCCAGCTTGAGAGTTTTGGCCCTGGCTGGGGCAGTTTTGGTTTCTCCTTCAGCACCTGTTTTCAAGGCTGTGGATATAGCCCTCTTTAAGTCATGAGCATGGAAATTCTTCATCCCTTGGCTCCACCCACTCCACAACCATTGGCCCTGGATCCTGCACCTACATATTCTGTTCCACGGAGACAGCTGGAGCACACTAGTTTGAGACAGTCCTTTTTCACGATTCCCCTCAGAATTCTTAATCTTCCCCGGAACATCACCCCATGGAAGCTCCTCAGCAGCATAAGTGAAAGAGGAGACACATTGACTCATCACAGGAGTCATTGACAGAATATATGAATTTTGATGAAGAACCCCCCCCCCCCCCCCAGATCACCACTTGAATATGTTTTCTTCAGAGCAATCCTCAAATTATTGAGACAGAAAAGTGTTTGTTCTTTCAAATCCCTTCTAAGGAGGAATCCATTTTCCTCAAAGCTTTTTTTACTTGCTCAGCTACTTCCTGGGTGGTACCTCTGGCTGATAAGATGATTGATCTGTTCTCTTATCAGGCATGTATGAAAATGGATGTGGTGGAATAGATTCTGAAGAAACATGATAAGTATTTATTAGCCTCTAAAGACTGTGCTTATTGGAGCAAAGACCTGGCTGTGGATGACACCAAAAGGAGTTTGCTGAGAATAAGTCATCTGTCCACCCTCCTAATAGGGAGTCAAGGGCTTTGGACAGACATAGGAAGTGTGTTTATGCTTCAGTGACCTTTGTCTTGAGATTGATGAATTGCTTGGCACACATGACGAGTTTTCAAACAGACTTGTCTAAGAAACTCTTCAAGTCCTTATCTGGTTCCATTTCTGTGGAAGACATAAAAAGTGTGGATTTTTAACTGGCTGACCTACAGTCCCTTTCTACTACCTTCATGTGACTGATTTCTAATGCAATTGAAGATGTTTCTAGAGCACAGGCATTATGCTAGAGAGGCATGCCTGGATGCCCTTGTGCGATTTCGCTGAACATTTTAAGATATCTTTCATAAATGCTGCTTTTGATGGATCTTTCGACCAAAAGATTAAAGCCATTCTGTTCTGGAGTGAAAAAGATGGAATAACTCTCTATACCATAGAGATATGGTTTTTGACCCCTCAGGGGACCTTTTTGACCAGAAAGAGGGTAGTGGCAGATGTGCTTGTGGCAGAGGAGGTCCAAAGGACCAAGGATTTGTTGTCCTCCAATGAAAAGCCTTATCATCACTCTTAAAGGGTTGTTTGGCTGTTGCAGTCTGGATGCAGTCATGGTACCCATAACTTTGCACCTAGAGGCCTGGATGTCTATCACCAAAGATGTTTGGGTGCAATCAATCATCACCAGAGGCTATCATATCACTTTTCTTAATCCACCCCCAACAATAAAGAAATCCACAGAATTCCACAGCATAGGAAATAGAAAAGCTGTTAAAAAGAGATTTTTTTTTAGTACCAAAAGTAGAATGGGGACCTCAGGCCAGTGCTGGATCTAAATTATCTAAATTTATTTGTCAAACACTTCAAGTTCCAAGTTGTCATCTCTGTATGCAAACAGCAGATGGGGCAAATATTTGTTCCAATCTCTTTTAAACTGGTCTGCAAATGCCCTTAGTATGGTCTTTAGTGTACAGTTTAACCTCTCCACAAGACCATTAGTCTGGGGGTGGTAGGGGGTAATCTTTAGGTGCTTCACTCCAAATGACTCCCACAAGCTAGCAGGTCCAACATGAACACTGGGTGGCACGATGCCAGGACACGTCTATGGGCTAGGCTTGTAAAGGCTCTGGGGCCATTAGTCTAGTACACACCTATGAACCTATGAAATTGGCACCTCTGTCAGCTAGTATTTGTCTTTGGAACATACCCTGCTGAAAATATCTAACAAAGTATTTGCCACCTTCTCTGCCTCATTGTAGTATAGAGCCACCACCTCAGGGTATCTGGTAGCATAATCTACTACAACTAGGATACATTTCTTCCCATTGAAACTTGAGGTACTCAGAGGCCCCACAATACCCACAGCTACCCTCTGAAATGGCTCCTCAATCATAGGCAAAGACATGAAAGGAGCTTTGACCTTGTCTCCTGCCTTGCCTACTTTTTGGAACTGCTCACAGGTTCTGCAGTAGGTTCATAGGTTCATACTAGGCTATCTGCCCTAGGGCATTTATAAGCCTAGCCAGAGTGTGTTTGGCTTTCGCCACCCATTTTAAATGAATTTTACTATGCCCTTTTTCGAGGTTAGTATACTGTGCCTCTGTCTAACAGTGACACAGAAGTGATACCCGGGGTAAACCTACGGTCTTCCATCCACTCATCAAGATTCCTCTTGAAGAGAGTCAATGAGGGACTCTGCCTAACCTGGACTGGGATTTTATTCCAGAGTGAAGGGAGCCTCTGGGTTATGAATCTGTCCCTCCAGCATGTCCTATTTATTTCAGTGCTGAGGTTCAAGTCTCTCGAGCACGTAGCTCGATGGGATTTGGATTTTCTGAGGTGCAGCATGTCCATTAATTCCGGGTTGGACATGGCTTTATATGTCAGGGACAGATCGCCTCTGAGCAGGCGGTATGCCACTGAGTAGAGCTGGAGTTTCTTTAACCGGGCAGCATATGGCATCTGTTTGAGCCCTTTGATCCTCTTGGTGAGGTACCTTTGGGGTCTTTCCAGTTGCTGCAGGTGTCTGGTAAGGTACATCCCAAAAGGGGCATTGTACTCAATTATGGGCCTGATGAGGGATGAGTAAAGAGGCACAATGACCTCGCCTGATCTAGATGTGAATCCCTTCATGATTAGGTGGGCTATATAAAATGTTTTTCTAACCACTTTGGCCACGTGGTTTTCAAATGAGAGATTGCTATCAACTTGGGTCCCCAGGGCCCTAATTACTTCTTCTGTACTTAATGGATTACCACCTATGTGGTAATTTGTGGGCACTTTGTTTTTGCCAAAGAGGATGACTATACACTTTTTGGCGTTTAGCTTGAGGCCATGGCTCTGGCACCAGTTGTCTGTTTCTATGAGGCCCTTTTGTAGGATGCTTGTGTCGGCTGGAGAGTCGATTATGGTGCCTAGTTTGCAGTAATCTGTGAACTTGGTCAGCCACAGTCCTTCCGTGTTGGCCTGTACCTCCGAGAAATATATACCGAACAAGAGAGGTCCCAGGACTGAGCCTTGTGGGATGCCACTTGTAACTGGTTTGGGGTCTGACATGGCTCCAGCAATTCTAACCATGTGGGTTCTGTCCTTGAGCCAGTTTGCAATCCATCTAGTGACATAGGGGTTTATATTTAAGCTGGTGAGCTTATCTATAATGCCCGAGTGGGGTATTGTATCGAAGGCTTTTGCGAGGTCCAGGTAGGCTGTCTGGACCACCTTCCCCTCGTCAATGGCCTTGGTGACTGTTTCAAAGAAATCGACCAGGTTTAAGAGGCAGGATCTGCCCTTAACAAAGCCGAACTGGGTAGGATCCAGTGTCTGTAGGTCCCCAATATCTTTATTTATGAGGTCCATGATGATCCTTTCCATAACTTTGCAGACCAAGCTAGTCAGGCTTATGGGGCGATAGTTTCCAGGATCCGTTGAGGCACCACCTTTGTGGAGAGGGACTACTGTTGCTGTACGCCACTCTTTGGGTACATATCCTGTAGTAAGGCTGAGATTGAACAGTAGTTTTATGTTTGGGTTTAGCTCTTCTTGGAGTTCATGTAGGACGCAGCCTGGGACACCGTCTGGTCCCATTGATGCTGTGTTTTTTGCTTTGGATAGGGTGGCTCTTACCTGAACATCTGAGATGTCAGGGGGGCAGCACTCTGCTGGGATAGATATTTGCCCTTTTGGTGGGGGGGGGAGAAGTTTGCACTGAACCTGTCAGCTAGGATATTGGCAATGTCTGTGGGTTTGGTGTATTTTTTTGTCATTTTGGACTAATTCTGAGCATATCTGGGAATTCCCACCCAGGTTCCTAACATAACTAAAGAAAGCCTTGTGATTATCCTTAGTGTCCTGTGCAATTTTTCTCTCGAAGCTGGCCTTAGACGATTTTATGAGTGCCCGTAGTTTTTTGCTAATACTGATCAGAGATGCCTTCCCTTTTTGGGATTTTGCTGTATCATGTAGTAGCTTCCTCCTTCTATTGTATAGTTTGTTTATGGCTGGGGTCCACCAGACAGGACGCCTGCCTTTGGAGGATTGGGTATTGGTTTTATTTGGGATTGCATGATCCATTCCTGAAGGTGTTCATAGAATGCGTTTATAAAGGATTCTGCGGTCTGGGCCGTATTTTCCACAGGCAGGGGGGCTTTGAAGGGTTCCACCTCGGTTTTGAGGAGTGTGAAATTTGCTTTAGAGAAGTTTTTCACTGTGGTTTTCTGGGCAGGGGGTGGGGTCGGGATGTGAATATCCAGTGAGATTAGCTTATGGTCTGATCTTACCAGTGAGGGATACACTTCTGGTCTGGAGCATAGAGCCCCCATGTTGGTGATGATCAGGTCCAGTATGTTTTCCCCTCTTGTGGGAGTGGTAAAAAGTTGTTCCATAGCATTTGAGTTTATAAATTCTAGGAACCTTTGGGCTAGGGTGTTGGAGCTAGAATAATGCTCCCAGTCTATGTTTGGGTAATTGAAGTCACCCAATATAATGGTGTTTGGAGAGACCTTCATATTTTCCAGTGTTCTCAGGAAGGCCGAGTGGGGTTCCTGGGTTTGGGAGGGTGGTCTGTAGCAGGCTATAAACTGGAAGGCAGTTTTACCCACTGTTAATTGCACATGGATAATCTCTGATGCTTCGTGCTGTGCCACCAACCTGGAGTTGTGGGTATCTTTGACGAATATTGATACTCCCCCTCCTTTTGTGGTTCGGTCCAAGTTTTGGGGCCGAAAAGCATGGTATGAGGTATAACCTGGTAGTGCTGGGGTGCTCTCGGGAGCTTTGAACCAGATTTCTGTTACTGCACAGATATCGATGTTCTCCATGCTAAGGAGAGTTTTGAGTGCATGCATCTTGAGGTTTAGACTTCTGGCATCGAGTAGCATTACTCTTAGTTTCTTATCCCTTGTGATACCTATGGAGGTGGGTTTGTCTTTTGAGCCTTGCCTAAAAAAGGCACTATGGGGGTGGCAAGAGCCTTTGCCAATATCCGAAGCCCAGGGTGACAGGTGCAAGCCGTCCCTAGCGAAGCATCGTGGCTTGTCGAGCATGTCATCCCAGGCTGACAGGCATTGGATCCCCTTTGAATGACACCAATACTTAAGCCAATTGTTGAAATTGATCATCTTGTCTTCATATTGTGGCATCATTCTTGGTGAGGGTAAGATGCTACTCAAGGTCAGGGTCATACCAGCCTGGGCTACATGCTCAGAGAGCTCCTCTATGTCTCTTTTCATGTAGTCCAGGGAGGTACGTCTCAGGTAATTCACACCAGCATGGACAATGACTGAGTCATATTTGTACTTGCCTTGGAGTGACCTGAGTGCTTGTGTTATGTGGTGGATCCTATCGCCCGACAGGCAGCTCACCGTGACCTTCTCCTTGTTCAGCCTGGTGAGCGGGACGTCAGTGTTCCTGACGATAGAGTTACCTATTACAAGTGTATTAGGTGTGTTGTTTAGCCTTAATGGCTGTGACTGTTTGGCACACTGGCTTTGTGAGCTATGTGTTGCACGTGTTTTGTTTTGGGGTAGCGGTTGCTTGGGTGTTTGCTTTGGAGGTCTCTGCTGCTTAGGGAGATTTTTATTTAGAGCCTCCGAGTATGTTTTTTTGTTTTTATGTGTTTGGTTTGCTGTCGTGGTAGGTCTATGTGAGACTGGAATTGTAGTGAGTGTGGTGTCCTTCTCCTCCTGACTGGTTACGCCAGTACTGAGTTGAGAGAGCTTAGCCTCCAGTTTGGCTGGGTCTCCTTCTAATGACCGAAACGCCGATTCGCCGACAGTGAAATCACCGACACGAAACGACCGACAACGCAGTTGACCGACACGCTCGAATCCCGACAGATGGAAGACCGACAAGGGGAATGTGTAAGCGCGACTTGGTAAGTATGCGATAGTGAGGGATTTAGGAGTAGGGAGCGGACAGGTAAGTGTGCAATACTCAGGGATGTAGGGTTAGGGTGTGTGATAGGTGAGTGTGCGGTAGTGTCGGAGCTTGGGGTTCGGGGTGTGTAAGTGAGTTAGGGTTAGGGTGCAGGTAGGGAGAGTGCGGTAGTGTCGGAGCTTGGGGTTCGGTGTGTAAGTGAGTTAGGGTTAGGGTGCAGGTAGGGAGAGTGTGCGGTAGTGTCGGACCTTAGGGTTAGGGTTTGGGTTAGGGCTAGTGGATATGTGTTGTAGTGTACTGTGTTGTTTACGTGTAGTGTGTCGGTGTTATGGTGTTCGGTGTTTCGCGTTGTCGGGTTTGTGTGTTGTCGGGTTTCTGGCGTCGGTGATTTCACTGTCGGTGAATCGGCGTTTCGGTCATTAGAAGTAGACCCGTTTGGCTATATGGTTGCATCTCTCACATGTGTTGGAATTTGTTGGGAGGAGGAGAGGGTTGTCTGGGGTCCATTCTCTGTACAGTAATCCTTTGTTCCAGTATACAGAGTACCCTGTCACATCCCTTGCAGTCCCTAACCAATAAAAGTTCTGCATAATACATCTCTTGATATGCTTTATGCCCATATGACCTGCAAAAGGAATGTCATGGGCTATGGCTAGAAGTATCAGATGGTAGACTCTGGACACTACTAACTGCTGTATTACCTCAATCTCTAGCCCTCCCTCAGGGGGGTCCACTCTCTGTACAGTAATCCTTTGTTCCAGTATACAGAGTCCCCTTTTCCTTGTGAATCAGGTGCCTCCTTAGCTTCCTCCCTCAAGCCTCATAGCCCAGGGTCTGAGAGCTGAGCCTGTCTGAACTCTAACTTTGTGACCTTTCCCAGCTCCCCTTCCACAGGAAGTTTGGTATGTTCTGACAGCGTTGCCTCACTGTCAGCTTGGTACTACCACTCATCTCTGTCCTTGCAGTCACTGTATCCAAGGCAACATTAGTACCTATCAGCAGCTGTGGCTCACCTTCAGGCTCATTGCTACAGGGTAGCTCCCTCCCTGAAGTAGCCACATCACCAGCCTCGGCTTCAGGTGTGGGGTCTGTCTGGGTCTCCCCCAGGCTAAAAGACCCACATGTCTGTCTGCAAGCCTGACTATGTGTAACTGCATGCACACAAGGCATTGCATTATCAAAATCATTCCCTATGAAGACATCTGCTGGGATATCCTCAAAGATACCTACTTGCTTGCTTCCTTTCCACCCTCCCAGTTAAGGTGAACTCCAGCCCAAGGTATTTGGAATGGGGTCCCTCCTAAAGCTCTGGCTGGAGTGGACTGGCCAAGCAAGTAATGCTCCTCTTTAACCACTACAGGCTTCACAATGGTTATGTCAGAGGCCGTGTCTGTCTTGGCAGTGGCCTGTTTTCCATCCACCAAGATAGGATACAAACTCTGGTGATAGTTTGGTACCCCTGTTGTGTCCAGACAACTTACCACTGGCATGCTATTATTCTCAATTGCTGGATCCCCCATCTTGCTTCAATGGACATTTGTATGCTATGTGGCCTATCTGGTTACATGTAAAACATCTAAACCTTGATCCTGGTCATGTACTTGAACTAGTGGCTTCCCCTTCTTGTGCACTGGTGCCCAACTTGCTAAGTAGAGATCCCCTTTTCTCCCCCACTCATCTGCAGAGATACACTTCCAGTCTGCCAACCAGATTCTCATGTCCTCAGGCAAAGTACAAAGGGCTTGTTCCATCACCAATATGTCTGCTAGCCTTTCAAAAGTGGGGACCTGACACCCACTCACCTACCTATGAAAATAAGTGCTTAGCTCAGCAATATAATCACATACACTTTCATCTGTCATATGTCTATGCTCACAAAACATTTTTCTGTAAGCTACAGGTGTTAACTTATAACATTCCAGTAAACATTGTTTAATCTTGTCATAATTTAAACAGTTTCAGACAATTTAGAAACAGCATGGTTACAGCTTTACCATGAAGTAAGGGGGTCAGGAACTGTACTCAGAGTCCTTGGTCAGCATCGTATTGTCTACATACTCTTTCAACTATATGAATAAAGCCATCAAAATCATCACATTCTGTATACTGTGGAACAAATTTACTGACGTTTGTTGCTTCTGGGGTCAAGTTATTCCCTTCCCCATTCCCCATTACCTCTCTGTTCCCATCGAACAGTCAGCATGTCCTTGTCATGTTGATGTTGCGTCTCTTTTTTTTCAGCCTCCAAACACCACAGTCTCTCTGCTGATTCTAATTCCATGCATTTTGCCTCCAGTTCAAGTCTCTTTAACTCCAGATGGGTTTTTACATCCTCTGAGGAAAAGGTGAACTGTTCTGTGTCTGAGGGCTGCACATCCCCATTGCCAGACTGGTTGTCTTCCTGGTTGCTGGTCTGTGCTGCAGCTGTGACTAAGGCTGAAATCATTCCCTCTTTAGTCAAGTCCTTTGGATTTGCACACGTTAGCCAACCTGTTCACTGTCAGCTTGCCATAATCCACTGCTGACATCTGTGCCTATTTTCCCTGACTAAACTAAACTAACAAAATTAAATAAAACTGTTGTGAAAAATGAAACTCTGTATGTTTACCCTGTGGCTGCTAAGAGTACACTCACCTTTAGTGACAATTGCTTACAGGTTACAGAAGTTCAATTAATATCCAAACTGTAGCTCAACAGTATGGGATGTCCCTCCTCTGGGCCAGTGGTCAAGGAGCCTTAATCCTCACTACTGACACATATGGGGAATGTTCACTGAGAAAAAAATAGCCACACACAGTATTTTCAGAAGATTTCTGTATCAAGTACAATTTCTCTTAAGTGCACACAGAGAATGCACACTCCAGTCTTGGGGCTGGGCTTTCTGTCAAGGCCCCAAATAAGACTCCCCACTGACACAGCTATAGAGTTAATTCCTTAGCCGGGTGATCCAAGCCAACTCCTCCACCATCCTCTCTGTGAAATCAGTGCTTTCAGTGTCCCTATTCAAAGTAGCTGACAACAGGCACACACACACACACACACACACACACACACACACACACACACACACACACACACACACACACACACACACACACACACACACACACACACACACACACACACACACACATCTGGGAAAGACTGGCACAGTTTACCCACTTTGCCACCTCCACCCAGACTATAAGGTAGATACACTGACACCAGCCAGCTACTTTAAGGCTCTTACCAAGGTACCCAATTACACTCAGTAAAATTAATACTTATACAAATGGTAGTGCTTCCAATCCAAGCAGCAAGACTTTCAGGAGAGTTGAGCCAGATTACCACTAAATAAATGTCAGTACTCTCAAAAATTAAAATATTTTTTGAAAGACCAGCCACGATGACAGGTTTAGCTACATTTTGTAATAAATAATACAAGGAAAACATGAAAATACTGAATATGTATTCACAATAAAGACTAGAGTTTCAAATACAGGAAATAAAAAAAAACAGATGGAAAGACTCAGGCAGAAACAGAAAAACAATATTTAACTAATCTCACTATATTTTCCTAACTGACTGAAGAATTCCTCTTCCCTGGTTACTTACTTAAGCAGGGCAAGATGAAGTTAGATGAGTGCCTTTGTCAGGTCTAATAAGAAAGTGCTGAGTGCCACTGACATATCTCTCATTAATATCTAAATACAGTTTCAGTGTTGGCTACAAAATGACATCACATCTGGTCACCTGACTCTATGGTTCGCACACTACTCTCTCACTGGATACTGAGCCAGGATTTGGCACAGATGTGTCACAATACACACACATAATTTTTAGCTTAAGGTTTATTACAGCATTTGGAAACTAAAAAACAAGTCCAACCCTTCCTGCAGAAAGGCTTTTCACAGACATTGCATCTCTGATGGCATTCAGACCTGTGAGACAGAATCGTTATGGCCTAAACCAAGTCATCTAATTTCAGGCTATTTTTCTTAAGGTTAGCTGGGCTGAGCTTAAGCCCTTCCCTTCCAGTATCCTCTGTTAAAATATATACATTTCAGCAGTTACAACATTACAGCCTGATATACATGTATATTTCTTTTCTGTCCAGCAGGGCCACTGTTGATACATTTTAAACATGAGCAACATTACAAAAACATTTTTAACACAAGCATCTGTACAAATCAGTTTGATATTCAAATGACATATAATTCTTTACAAAACTCCAGGTAGCTCTGCTGGCATATGTTACACATGCATTACCCTACTCCTCCTAACACAGCTGGCACTACCTCACATCATCACACACACTATGGAATCATGCCTTACAGTTGCTTTCCTTTCAACACCTCCCAACTCCCTGCCTGGCCAGGTTGGTCCTATAGCTTCTAGGGTTGATGGCAGCGTCTGTCCCTCTTGTTACCCTTACAAAATTCTATATGAGAGTGTTGCAATGGACATTGGCAGTCCAGTGGTCAGTCAGGTGCCAACACATGAACTTTCCAGTTTGTCTTACCAAAATTTGCAGAGACTATGTAACTTGGTGGGGCCAGTCATTGGAGGTCTCTCATGACCCTCTCTTTGTTCCCTCTTTACCCAAAGCCATGATGGCTACAGATGATTCCTTGTTGGGGTGAGGGTATTATATGAAGAACATGGTCCAAGACACAAAGTCCCCTTTAAAGGCCAATCTCCCTGTCAGTGTCTTAGAGATGAGGGCAGTCCTATTAGCATTCCAGACCTTCCAGTATGTCCTCCCTCTATGGATAATATCCATATCCATCCAGACAGACATTATGTCAGTGGTCTGATATAAAAACAAACTGGGGAAAATACACCTATCCCTTGTGTTGAGAAGTAATGAGATTTTGGCAGTGGGTGATTTCTTCTGGTCGCTTTCTAATAGCAATGCACATACCAGGGAGGTCCAGCATACTAGTGGACAGGTTGAGCAGGTCTGTTTTACTACCTCATGAGTGGTCTCTCAATCCAGCAGTGGTGAAACAGAATTTTCGTCAGTGGGGGCTAACCATGCTGCAATCTCATTGCTTCTCCTGCCAGTTCCAAATGCAGCAAGTACTTTTCTCTGATCCTTCGAGAGTGGGAGTCACTGAGGGATGTTCTGATCCATGATTTCCCCTTTGGTCGTCTGTGTGCAAATCCACCAATCTCACTAATTCTGACATATCTATGGAAAGCATCTAGACAGTAGAGCATGTTCATCCTCATTGCCCTTTCTGGCCTCGACAGGTGTGGTTCCCCTTCTTTTGACCTCATTCGATATACTCTCCTTGGGTACTGGATCCAAATCTAGATCTTCTGTCTCACCAGTCTGGGTGTCTTACCCAGACATCCGAGCCCTCAAGTTAACTGCATGGTTTCTTCATTTCCAATCATGGTTAGGCAGTCCAGGCTTTCCTCTAAAGAAGTACATATCCTCACATCATCTCAGAAAACTTCAGCTAAGAAAGTCTATAGAAGTAAATGGAAACTTTTTCCATTTGGGCTTCTGATAAACATTTAGATTCTTTTTTCAGCCCTGTATCAGCATTCTAAGAGTTCCTTGCCTCAGTTTTACATGATGAGGCCGTTTATTCTATGATTAAAGTTCAACTAGCTGGGATATATAATTTTCACATGGTTGAGAATCATTCATCTTGTGTGTGAAAAGGAGAATACACTGCAGGGGTAGAGTGCCTCCAAACAAAAACTTTGTAAAAAATATATAGCAGAGAATGACAGGCACACCACGACAATCAAAGCAAATCTTCTGGAAAACGTTGATATAAAGTTTATTGCTGCAAAAGTAAGCGCTTTCACGTCTCCAAGGACACTTCTTTAGATTTTAAGACAATTGATAAAATAAAAATCTTTAAATACTATTTGCTATCTGTGTTAACCAATAGAAAGACTAATATAAAGCATGTGACATTCACATCATTAAAATCAATAAAAGCCATTACAAAAACACTTCATTTAAACATAAGAACATTTCCTACATCCATATCAATAGCTCTCCAAAGTTTGTGTTCTATTTAGAATATATATATATATATATATATATATACATATATGCGGACAATGAATATGCACATATGTGCACCTATATAATAAATATATTTGTAAAAGCATAAAAATATATATGTTTATTGTTATAATTACTACTGAGATGTGGGTATAACTAATAATTGATACTCAATTTCTTGTCATGTTATTCTTATTTATATAATCATATCATTATGTAATCACAGAGGGTATACTTGTATTCTAACTTTTCAGTGTCTCAAGGGATGGTCTTTTAGGAATGGCTTCTATCATTGAGACCATGTCCACTGTCTGCTTGTAACTTTATTATCCATCTTCCCTCCTCTTTCTCTGTATAGCCCCCTTTTTTTAAGGACTTAACATGTTTAGCTAA